>NW_008236932.1:5006931-5014250 GCF_000691975.1 Corvus brachyrhynchos | reverse complement strand
TAAAAAACACATGAATATTAATATTTTTCTGCAGGAGACAGACAAAGCCTGTGACATTAGCCCTGCAGGATTGAGTCTAGCAGCTTGTCCCTTCCAGAGCTGTTTTAAGAGGAAGTTTCCCAAACACAAGTGGGTGGGTGAAGACTGAAACAAGCTCTGACATCTGTTTCATATTTTGTTAAGCTTTGGCCTCCATTACCTGTGGCCCTTTATGGGGTATGATACCTTTCTGACAATTCTAAAATAATACAGGCAAATGCCACGATAGCAGAGAATCACTGCTGCAGGTTAACAAGGTGTGATTTATAAGGGGAAGCTGAAAGATCCCAAAGCTTTTACCAGCATGCAGAACGAGACTAGCTCCAAACTACTCTGTGATGAGCCATGACTAAAATTAAATGTCAGATATCTCTATTCCCCATGCCTACTGTCTTCCCCTCTTTGAGCTGTGGCACTCTAATCCCTGGTATACTTTCAGACACCATCCTCTTGTACCTCACTGTTAATCGTTTGGTATGTTCAGCACACCCCTGATTTTATTTTGTTTGGGTTTTTCAATGCAGGAAACGGAAGGCTGGATTCTATCCCTTTTAACATCAGAGCAGCAATTCTACATTCAGATATCTTTCTTCAGCCTAGGCACCAGGGCTTGGAATCTAATGCATTGTAAATCAAATCCATTGTTTCCCTTCCCCCACCCCTCCCCAGCTCCCTTGTTTTGTATTTTATTTTGTGATACATTTTTACAATACCTTTCAATTTTTAAAGAAATACTCTGTATTTTTCATTTACAAAAGTGTTATCAAATATATGCTGCTACACAGATGTCATACACACATACACATACAAATGTAAAGATTCCTACAGTCCACTGAGGAAGAGGTTGTTTAAAGTGAAGTCCCTCCCATTTCTTACATTAAGTGAACTAATTAAACTGTACTATACTGCCAACTATGATTAAACAGAATATGGCAATTCTGCTTACCAGCTGCCAAAGCATACTACTGTCCAGCAACTCAACAGTAAAGAGTGTTACACAAGGCTGACAGAGCCACTAAACTCTGCATTGGGCCTGACTCTGAATTTCAGCTGATAAAAATTATAACTGCATGTGATAAAGTCGGTGTTGTAACCACAGTTTCTGGTGAGCATAAGGAGAAGATTCTGTAGTGTAGCTTATGTGACATTAACTTCATTGGAGAGTGACTTAATGGGAGGCATCTGCATGAATTTTACCTGAGATTTCTTGGTTAAATAGTCAAAATTGTAAAAGAGATGAGGGAACATCATCTCATTGAGAGAAGAATGGACTAAGTCTAGCCAACAGGAGCCTTGGAAGCTTTCTGACCTACAGGCAGTGCAGGTGTAGCTCTAAACTGGATAATCCAGGAGCCAGCAGTAGGAAGCAGGCAGATCTCTGAAACCTGCACTTTCCTTTTGCCATGGGACACACCACCTGCCTGTAACCACCATCCCTTTCCTATGTAAATGAAGTACATATCTAGCAGCTACCTGCTAGGTGAATGTTTTTGATATCTGGGGTTTAGGTCCCAGTATTTGACTGCCCCTGAGTCGGAGAGTGAAGGCAACGGTTACGTTTACAGGTGAAAGTTTGCTATCTGCATTTTTGTTATGCAGAACCCTCAAAAAACTGGAAAAAGCCTGTCTTGAGAACACACACAGGTAGAAATGCTCAGCTGACTGAGAAATACTGAGAGCACACATGCTATCAGATGTCTCTTTCTCACACTGGTAATCCCATTGCATCTGAGGAAAGCACACACCTGAGTGCCACCATTAAGTCATACTCTGATGAACTGAAATGCTAAGATTTGTGATTAAGTAGGGTGGTGGAATTACAAGGCAGAAATCACATGCATTTTTTGAAGTCACATATGTGGCAATTGTCATCAGTAAACAAAAAGTCTGATCTATGAAAAAAGATCTTGGAGTCAGAACCGGAGAGTCATCGATCAGAAGCTCCATTTTTCCCAATAGTAACGGAAAAGTGTAATTTGCAGCCATCATTGGGAAAGAAAAAGGAGAAATAAATTTTACCTTCTGTAGCTTCCTATTCCTGCTTAGCTACCCTCCAGATTAAAAGTGTGCACAACTGCCCCACCCCACTCACCTTCATGGATGTACCTTCCTTTTATGCATGAACCCTGACACCAAAATGAGCTCACAGTTACAGTAACAGGGCTCTAGTAAATACTGACACATAAATGTTGGCTGTTAGCCCAAGACCAGAAACAGGGAAGAAAGAAACAAGCAAAGTTTTCAGCTATTAGGAGCTTTCAGCCAATTTAAAAAAAAAAAAAACAGATAGTAAAAAATAGGAGTCATTAGGGGATCAGATTAATGTGAATGTAGATTCTTTCCCAGTGGGAGCTGCAACCAGCTGAAGAGTTGTGGTTTTAGCTCCCACAACCTTCTTTTTCTAATGGACTCTGCTAGCACGTAGCAAAAATCTTCTCCCAGCTCCACAGCCATTGATGTTTGCAGCTTTGACTGAAGTTAGTGTCCAGTAAGTAATGTCCACATTTCAACACACAGTCACCACCATTTGTAGGCACTTTGTTGCTTGACTTCCTTGCTGCCTTACCAGCAAATGAAGGGAAGCTGATTCTCACATTGGTGTCCCTTTTCCAATGTGCTTCTCTGGTGTGTCCCCTGATTCTGTCCTGGTCATCTCCAGAGCAGAACAGCAGTGGTGAGGAGAGTGCTTAGATCTAGCAGGACATTGCTGGAGAGTTTAGGGCTGCAGAATAGCTTTTAGCACCTCAGCTTCACACTAGTGACTAGTACGTGAAGTCCCGGGAGCAACCCAGTCAACACGTTTTGTATTATGTGGTGTTAGGACAGAATAGCTGAAACTAGAGGCTGTTATATTAGTGCTATTGATGATGTTTTGATACTTGCTGGAATATTTTTCCCTCCCTACCCAGTACTGTATTGTCATTTATGTCACTGCTTGTTGTGTGTTTTAAACGACTTCCATGTGATGCACTTTACACTGTAAATAAAGCTGCACCCTGTTTAGTACCTATATAGAGGCAACATTGCACTCTTTTCATAATGCCTCACAACAATGGTATTAACCTACCTTTAGGATCTGCTGGCACAGATTACAGAAATAGACCTCCACTCAAGCAGAAAGACAAAATAATTGCCAGCAATCTTAAAAGGTTGTGTTGGATTAGTTCAGGTTTGATCTGCAGATAAAAATGCAGTTAACACCTCATTTTTCAAATCCTTTCTGTTTCTAGGGCATAGTTTTAAACCTTTAAGAGCCAAATTTACCAGTGGCATAAAGATTAAAACCTGTTTCACTCACTGCTGATGGAGATACAACTTATTTTATTCTGCACCAGTACTGGAATTTTTAAAGCTGTGGAAATGCCCGTATTCCTGGATAGATGAGGTAAAGAATGACTGTAGCAGAAAGAAAACTTTGTAACTCAAATATCACTTGTCCAAACAAGGAGCACATATGATATAACAGTCAAAAGATTTAGGATGTGAAGCTTTTCGAGGTAATATTGTAAGCCTGTCAAGGTTTGGATACACAACCAGTAATGGAGACTTGGAAGTGCAAAAAGTGGTCAATGTTTGAAAGCCTTCCCCTAAGCCAGCTACTCAGAATGTGGTGTGAGGTTACTGATAGTGTTGTTAATGAAGCCCTGAAATTTGATGTGTATCTTATAGAAAAGATAGAAATCTGCATCTCAGATTTTCAGTACGTTAAATACTGGTAATAATCATGAGTGGGAACAGCTGGGCTGCCTGTGCACATGGACTCAGATCTTGTGCATGCTCTAGAAACACAGAGAACTGCTTTATTTAAAGGGAAGTGTGGTAAGAACAGGCTCTTTCCTTGCCCCTGTTCTCTTTGTTGTGAACACTGAACAAGCTAAAACTCTGAAAGGAGTCTACTGACACCTATGTCTCTCTGCTTGGAAGTACACTGGGAAATGTTTGTGTGTGACTGATCTCACAGCGGCAGGGCACTGGACAGGGTTAGTGTGTGCCAGCAGTTGTTATCATGAGGAGTCACCTTAACAGTCTGACCAGAGATCTCTTTTGCATCTCAGCACAGGAACAGTTTGTCCATCTCTGAGTTGTCTTAGAGCAGTTTGGATCCTCACTGCAGAAAGGATCCCTGCTGCTTTTACTGCACTGCAGATTCTTCTCTGGGATAACATACCCTGACCACACATTTCCAGCAGTGAGATACAGGAGTTGCAGTACCCAGACGCAGCCCAGGTGGAATATGCAGTATCATTATTGATCTGTTTCTCTAAGGTTATTTCCACTCGCGCGCATAATGCAGAGCACTTCTTCATATATCCATCCCATGTAAGACGAGCTCCTCTCCCAGCAGCAAGGCTGCATTTCCATTACCCTTGTTTTCTAGCCTGATGTGTTGCTAGTGTCTGCCAATATCAAGGTCTGTGGGCTTGCCACCTGTCCCTGCTGAGCTTGGAGCACTGCAAAAGCTGATGCTCTTCACAAGCTTATAGGCATGGTTCTTCAGCGCAGGCTTGTCCATCCTGCCAGATGTGCCTCCTGTAGATGGACCAGCATGACCACTTTGTGCTGTATCATGCATGGCCTAGTGAACAAGACACTTGAGTTTCTCCCAGACAGTGGCAGACTGTGCCGCCACAAGAAAGTCACTTCAAGTCTTCCCATTTTACAGGTCAGATGAGCCCTTCCTTCTCCCCCAAGGTCCTGCAGATTTAAAACGACAGATGAGATTTAAGCATGATTATCACATTTACTAATGGTAGCTCTTCTGTAGATGTCATCTTCACACCTCATTGCTAGTTCAGTGGACCAGCACTAACCTTGATCTTTTCAGTCTAGTGTCTTTGCTGAATGTAAATCTTATTCCTTCAAATTTTCATTTGCAACCAACATCTGCTGAACAGATTGTTCTGAAAACTCAAGTTCTCTCTCCGTCTCCAGAAACTTTGAGGCTATGACAATGTCATTGATTGCAGAGTGGCACCAGTTCTGTTTGGACCCAGAGCCTGCATGCATGGCAAAGGCCAGAAAAGGAGGCTGCTGGGCAGGGACAGGTTGTCACTGTGATACTGCTGGCCTGCACCACATAGGAGGCCAGGAGCATGGTGAGGACTGACCCTGGATCTCTGCTCAGTGCTCTTCTCTCCTCGATGACAAATTTTGCCATGCTGTATGCCAGCAGCCTCAGGAAATCAGTCTGTTGTTATGCAACCAGCTGGCAAAGAACAATCACAGCAGTCACCACTCCCAGCTCATCTATACCCCACAAACAAATCCAGGGCTTTCCTGGCTGCCTGTTAGTCATGCCTTCCCTTCCTATCCCCTCCTAGCTGCTTCCTCAGTACAGTCCATTTATTTCACTCTGTTTTCAATAGTTTGGCTGTAGTCCTTCTTCCTCATTTGGGAGTGGCATGATTTTTTGTAGCTAACTTAGAAGTGGCCAGGATTCATTGGATATGAAGCCAGCAGCCTCACTGGCTGGGAGGGAGGCACAGTGTCAGCTGCTGCTGCCTGGCCTTGCCTTGCTTTGCCTTGCCATCCCTTCCTCTTGCACTCCTTGGCCATGCTTTTCATTTTACAGATACTTGGTTATGCTTGCAGCTGCTGGGTGTGTGTCTGCATTTTCCAGGCAGACACCAAAGGCACAGAGCAGAGGCACATCCAGATCAGCTTACAATAACTGGGGAGAAGATGCTGTTGCCTTTTCCCGCTGCACTGCAGCAGCCTAGGGTTGCCCTTTTCCCTGACATCTGCTCCACTGTTGTGGCTCACAACTGATTTCTGCATCTATCCTTGTGCAGCTCTGTCCATGAGACTGCAGTTTCATAGGCGAGGTCATGACCAGGGTCCTGACCTGATGCATAGGACACAGGAGTCCTGTGATATGCAGAGATCCCATCTACTTCATGTGTACAGTAGGCCGGTCCCAAATATTTTTCAGTGCCAAGGGAATTATCAAGGGAATTACTGCTCTTGGCTGCTTCTGGAGGGTGCAATATCAACTGGCAGCCTCCAAGCCCCACATAGCATCAAAGCCAGGCTGCATGCCTATCCCTGGCTCAGCTGGGGAGGGAGACAATTCCTCAAGGAAAAGGTAGGTTCACTATACCCTCTGCAAAAAACAAAACCTTGGAGTTGGACCTTGTCCTGGCTCCGCCACTGCCTGTTCACCCTGGAAGAGGGTAGGACCAGGAAGTAACACCAGGAACCAGTCATGGGAGCCCAGGAAGGATCATAGTCCTTCCCTGGGAAGTAGGATGAGGGCAGAAATGCCTGCAGTGGTTACTGGTGGTGCTGAACAGGGACAGTCTTACAGCTCTGCCCAGGGAGAACCTGGACACAACTCTGGACCCATCTCACCTAGCATGGGGCATTTGGGGAATTCCCAAAGGTGAGGGGAGGTTTTTCCATGCTGGAAAAGAAGGGGTGGCAAAATGGGAGGCTGTGTATGACAAGAACGGAAACCTCAAGAAAGCTGCAGTTTAGAAACCACTCAAGTATATGGTCGTGTCATACAACCATTAAGGGTACTTAATTGCACCATGCAGTTTAAAACATGTTTAAGCATTCTTCTGGGCTACAGCCTTAGTCATCACAAGATTATAATAAATATGAAAAACTGTGTCTGCCCTGCAGACACTGGTTAGATGGCTGCTAAGTGCCTGGCACTGAATATTTGCCATCAGCTGAATGCAGAAAGTTGATAAAAGAGGTGGCTGCCCAGTCAGGTATTGCTAGGCCAGATGTCGGGTTTGATTTTATTAAATAGCTTGGTTAACAATGTAGGGTAAGGGATAAAGAGCTCATTAGTTAATCTTGTTTATTGCAGGGAAGTGCTATAAGCACCTGTGAGAATAAATTATGTGAAGGAAGGATAATCATATTAAAGGAAAATTATGTGAAATTAAAGTTAGAAATGACAAGTCAGTGCTTCCTGAGGGGAACAGAAAAAAAAAAAAACCAAAATGAATGTGTCCCTGGGGAGGGAGGGAAGTGTTAAGGCAGGCTGGTGAGCTGGCTGTTCCCACCCTCACTTGCTTTGGGTTTCATGCTTGGAAACAAACAGCGATGGCAGAGTCCTAGGCAGATGAGAGGAGAGCAAAACCAAGACCAACCCACAGCACTGTGGAGATGCAGCAGCAGAGCTTGTGTAAATTTTGTTTTGTCTTACTTTTGGTCCCACAAAGGTATGATTTCTCTCTGGCCAGCACCAGTGAGATAATGTTGCTGCCATTCCTGTGTGTGCTGTTATATGAAGCTGGCAGCTGGTGTCCACATGGGAGGGGGGG
>NW_008236932.1:4984192-5006896 GCF_000691975.1 Corvus brachyrhynchos | reverse complement strand
CGACGCTCTGAAATGCCAGATAAATAAGGGAGATAAACACAGCCAGCCGGGAGCGGGGGGACCCTGTTCATGCCACCAAGGATCACACTGCACAGCACCTGCTCAGAGTGTGATTTTGCAGCCTAAATGTTCCAGAAGCATGGGGTTCTTCTGATTTCATCCCTGGTAAGAATACATAAACCAGATAAGAGTGGCTGCTGTGTATAAATACCACATTTGAGGACACTTGAGAGAGGAGTCACTGATGGTGGCTATGGGGTTATATAAAACAAAGGATTGAATATAAGTGGAGCAGATATCCCACTGTACCAAAAAGCATATAAGTTTTCTGAGTTACCTGTGGGCTGGGCTCCCTGTAAGGAGACACTAGACTAGAGTTGAGTTAGTATAGAACAAGGCATGATACAGCATAATAAGCACAATGTACAGTCAGAGAGCTCAATCCAGAAGGTTTCTTATATTTCTGCTTTCAAGAAGCTACTGAGGTTTTTCTGAGAATTTCAGGTTATTTAGGAAAAGATGCAGAAGTAGTATAGAATGCAGTATGGCTGGGGATGAATGACTTGGTACACGGACACCAGTACTCCGAAAACCATCAAGCACTTAAGGACCAAGAATTAGAAGAAGGAGCCTTGTCCATCCACTTACATTTCCCAGAAGATCTGTAATTGGGCCTTAGGGCAATAGAGGTAAAAGCTGTGCAGCAAAAGTGGACCACAAAATCATAAAATTGTTAAGGCTGGAAAATAGCTTTAAGAACATTGAGTCCAACTGTTAACTTCACACTACCAAGACCATTAAACCAAGTGCCACATTCACATATCTTTTAAATACCTCCAAGGATGGTGACTTCTGGGCAGCCATTTTCAATGCTTGGCAACCCTTTCAGTGAAAAAAATTTTACTAATATCCAATCTAAACCTCCCTGGTGCAACTTGAGGCTGTTTCCACTTGTCCTGTCACTTATCTGGGACCAGACAACAACCCTCACCTGGCTACAACCTCCTTTCAGGTAGTTTCCTTTCCTCCAGGCTAAACATCCCAGCTCCTTTAGTTGCTCCTCATGAGACCTGTGCTCCAGAACCTTCCCCAGCTCCATTGCCCTTCTCTGGACATGCTCCAGCACATCAGTGTCTTTCTTACAGTGAGGTGCACAAATCTGGGAACAGCATTCAAGGGGCCTCACCAGTGCCCAGTACAAGGGGGACAGTCACTGTTCCCCCACAGTCCTGGTCCAAAACTATTGCTGATACAGGCCAGGATTCCATTGTCCTTCTTGGCCACCTGAGCTCCCTGCTGGGTCATGTTCAGCCAGATGTTGACCAGCACCCTACAGCCCTTTTCTGCTGGGCAGTTTTCCAGCCACTCCTCCCATCATCATGTGAGGTTGTTGTGACCCAAGTGCATCTGGCGCTTGGCCTTGTTGAACCTCATACAGCTGGCCTCAGCCCACCATTCCAGACTGTCCAGATCCCTCTGCAGAGCCTTCCAGCAGAGCAACACTCCCACTAAGCTTGGTGTCATTTGCAAACTGACTGCAGGTGCAGTCAGTCCCTTCATCCAGATCATCAATAAAGATTTTAAACAAAACTGACCTCAACACTGAACCCTGGGGTACACTACAAGGGACCACTTCCCTTTGACTTATAGGGGCTTCAGTCTACTCCATATCCCTGCCTTTCAGTTCAACTACCTGAGGACAACCAACCTTAGTATTAAAGATTGGGGCAAAGAATACCTGAAGTAGGCTTGCACAAGAACTTGCCTTCACTGGTACCAAGTTCCTTGTCAGACCCAAAAATGCTCAGAACCCTGTCACATTTGACATGTAGTTGGGTGCAATGTCTCTCTCAGCCCTGTCCTCATCACCAGTGAGTGCCTTTGGGCCCAAAAGAAGCTGCAGATATCCCCAGTAATCAGTATTCATAGCTGGGCAAAGACCCTTCTGTGTAGTTTAATGAAATTCAAATCAAATCAAGGATCAGGATCTATATGAGGCATCAGTGGGCTAGAGCAGGAAATAACAGCCAGGATGACTACCTGTCAAAGGACAACGAGACCAAAACTGGATTTTCCACATAGTCCAACATACCAAAAAATTCCATTGGGAAATAAAATGACTTGGGCATCACTTAATCCAGAAAATCTCTGCTATCAGAAAACCTTCATGGCCAACATGCCCCATCAGATGAGTTATTTCTATACCTCTCTCATGCACACACACGTGCACAGAGGATACACTGTGTGCCATTTGCAGGCAAGTAGTGCTGACTCTTGTGCCAGCTCCACATCTCCCCAGGCATGGATGGAGAATGGGCTGCAAGGGACAAATCAGATCAGCTGCCCATGGTTAAAGTGACTTCTCCTAATTTAAAAACATCAAAAGCCTGTTGGTGGGAGATTTAGTCGAGCCCTGCCTATACAGGTATGGTGAGGCAAGCAGGCATCCTCAAGACTACAAAGCAGTGAGCCAGATGCAGAGCAGCCAGTGCCCTGCAGCCTGGCACAGTAAGACCCCTTGCAGGGGCAGCACTGCTCCACACAGCAGCCACATGGAGAAGCAATGCCCAGCATGTTGTCTCAGCTGCTTTGGAGGAACTGTATACAGAGTGTATATCTCCAAAGTGCTTGGATGCAACCAGCCCCACAGAGGGGTGTTTTAAGGCCAAGAGTGCCACACCTCCTGCAGGAAGCAGGGGTGCTTTCAACCAGCAGGAAGTAGGGCAAATGGGACCCTGAGCAGACAGCCTCTGAGGAGTCTTGTGAGAGAAAGTCAGTCTTCATGGCAACAAAGTTGTTGTCCCTCTGCAGACTGACAGGAAGCTGCACTGGCCTCTATCTCTTGAACTATCATGCTGCTGTCATGTCAAAACCCAGGCTTGGCCTCCAAGAGCAATGTTATGTCCTGTGTGGCATCCTGCTGTTCTGTAACAGGGCTACAGAACTCCTTGGTCCCATGCACTCAAAGGCAGAGCTGGCTGCCAGGACAGCAGCCAGGCTTTTACATAAGGGTGCCAGAAGCCCAGGTTCCTCTGCCACCCCTGCTTAGATAATGGTGGGTTGATGCAATGGATGCTGTTGCTGCTCTCTGTTCCTGCCCGCACCCATGTGTTGCTGCACCCATGTTGGTTTGCCTCTCCTCTTCTGACAAGATGAAGTATGGATGTCACTTGATGCGATGCCAGGCTGTTGTCTGAAGTGTCACAGGGCAGATCCTCTGCAGATCGGCATGAACTTGGCCAGTTTTCAGACCACAGCCACATGTAATTAATTTCCATAGCAAGACTTGCAGGTATTGATGCCATCTACAAAGATGGGGAAACTAAAGCATAGGCATCAGGTAATCTGCCCAGCCATGCACTCAAGATGGAGAGATACAGTTTGGGCTGGAGCTGGGACTTTCCAGTTCCTCTCCCAGGCTATACTGCTGCCAGCCCATGTCTCCAAAGCAGAGCTTGTAGTCAATGGCTGCTGGGGCTCTCAGAGATGTGGTGGGGTGTCTGAGGATGCAGGAGCAAAAGTGCGACATGTCACCACTACCAGGGTACCCTCTGCCTCAAAGGCAGACAGAGGAGTATTCAAGAAACCTTGGGGAGCCACATGTCCAATCACATAGCAGGTCATCAGGACCATAAAAGCTGCAAATAACTGGAAGCAGTGAGAAATAAAAAAGATCCGAGTAGGCAAAAAGCTGAGTCTTAGGATGCAATCAGTTTGGGCCTTCAGGCTTACTATTCCCTTTCTGCAAAAGTGTGCAGAGTCTTGCCTGCTGTAGCTCTGCAAGGCTCTGGGCTGCTTAGTCCTCACAAACTTTCTCTAGAAAATGGTAGGATATCTGGCTCTAGCCACTGCATCAGCAGCACTGCCCACCAGATCAGTTTGCAAGACTGACACATCCAGATGTGAAGTACTGCAACTGCACATCCTCTGCTGAAGATGCCTGTTAGAATAGAGGAACAAAAACAGAGAGAAACTCAAAGTAAGCCAGATGTTTCGTAAGTTTGTTTCATGGTGTTCACTCTTGTCTGGAAAGATCCAGGTCAGACCTGGAGCCTTCCTGCTTGCTGGGGGGAGGCACTGGGCAGCAGTAACCCTCACTGCCAACTGCCCACCCAGGGCAAAAACAGTGGAAGGCCTGAGAACAGGCTTTTAGCCCTGCTGATACTTCCCACAGTCACGCAATCCCAAATCTGTCTACCTGGGGTCCCAGTCGCCTATATTTTGCCTGCAGACAAAGCTCCCAACTCAGACCAGCCTGGCAAACCCACAAGAGACAGCCTCCACGCTGGGATTTTTGTTGGGGGATTGGATCCTTCATCCCCACTGAGCAATGTACAGCTCCCATCCAGTGCAGAAAAGAGGTCTACATTGCACTACAATGAGAAGCTCCTCTGCCTTCTCCCTGAAAATGGTGCTTGCACCCAGGTACCTGAAGAGCTTTGCTACCATTGGTAAAACAGTCCTTGAGGGTCCTTTTCTGAGGGAATTTTGCTCTGCTCTTGGTGAAAACTGACATTTAGCTGCTGTCTTTTTCCTGGAACAGGCTGTTTTCATTGGTCTTCCTCCAAAGCATCTTTAGGAGGAAGGACTGCTTTTACCACATGAGCAAACCAAGTACATACTGCTCCAGTTTGGCCAAAAAAAAGGTCAGATGAAGATGACTGTTTCCCTGCCAACCTTGTGATGTTTCAGCCAGGATTCAATGCAGTTTGATTGATATGTCCAAATAAATTCTCCTATGAGCTGGCCAGATTCCTGAACTCTAGCTTAAATCTCACAATAGGACAGTGACTCTCCTGGAAGTCCAAAGCCGCTGCCTGTGCCCTGCCAGTCTCTGCAGAAATCCCTTTGCCCCGCCACCTTCCCCCATGCTGGAGCTGAACTGGCAGCCATAGAGCGGTTGCCACACAGTCTGGCTTTCTCTGTGCTGTGTGTAACTGCACCTGTATCTTCGTCCTCATCTCTGTAACATCTCATACAGCTTTTTGTCTTTTTTCCCCCTACCTTCATCCTATTTGTGTTTTTCTTTCCCTTGGAGGCACAGCAACTGTGTCCAGCCAGAGCCTTTTGCCTTTATACATGTGGTATCAGCCGCTGTGCATCCCCACTAAGCGCTTCAGCAACCTCTCTTCAGGGCAATGATGCATCCCAGTGAGCTGGACCAGGGCTCCTGCCAGCCCTGCTGTGGGCTCACGGTGTGCTCCTGAACAAACCCCTCATCCCCCATCACTTTCCTTGCAGACCTGGGACATGAGCTGCCTTTGCTGGGCAGGCACAGACAAACCCACATGCAAGTGTGGGTTGCACAGGGACTTGCACTGAGGGAAAAGCCTTTTCCAGTTCCAGGTATAGGATAAAGCCTAACTCTCAGCCCTGGTCTGCAGCTCCATCCCTCCCATCATCCCAGGGAGTTGCCTGTAGTGCTAGTGTGTATCCATGGCTGCCATGCCAGAGCACACAAGCCCTGGTTTGGACATAGATCCTGTTCTTAAAGGTGTCTGTGAACATACTTTTCCACTTTCCACTGCTTTTGTTTTGCATTTCTGTTTCTGCAGCACCCAGGAGGCTGCTACTTAAAAGCCTCAAGCACCTGCAGAGTACAGTGGGAAGATACCCCTGATCCCATGTTCCTCTCCAGTGCACTGGTCTCTGTGGAAAGGAGGATGGCAGAAAACCCATGCCTTCCAAAATAATTTATATTTTCTACATCCTTTATCACATCTGTTCATGGTCCCCCAGGGTGTTTTGGTTCCTGTTTCTCCTAATTTTATTTTTACAGAAACAAGGTGAAAGGAAGGAGGAGGGAGAGATGAGACAGGGAGAAGAGAATAATCTCTGCTCTTCCCTCCACAGTGCTTACCTCCAAGTCCAGGTATTTCTAGGCCACGTCTCCAGGGAAACATGGCCTCAGGGCCACCTGGCACCCAAGGACTCAACATCAAAGGTGTTCTTGTGTTTACCCTTTTCATGGATGAGGCCCTCCAACAGGCACCCTCATGTGGCACCCCTTGCCTCATCCACCCAAAAGGCTTCAGCCACCTCCCAGACATCTCATGAGCATGAGCAGTATGAGATAACATCTTTCTTGTCCTGTGCTGATAATGTAGTGGGTTATATTTCTCCTTTTCTACTCTGTGTGGCCAGGAGCAGCTTGCCAGCTATCAGAAGGGGAAGAAGTTTCCCAGACATACTGCAGGGATGCAAACGAGTTGTTTGCACAAACAAGTGTTTGCGCCTGTCCTTTTTCAAAGTAATTCCTTTTATTAACCAAACCACTTTTCCAGTTTGCCAAGAACATTATCACTATTCCTGTGCTTCAGGGCAGTGCATCCCAGTTCATAATCATCTGTAGATGTGAGAAGCACATGCCACAGTCCAGCATTCAGATCAACAATAAAAACACCAATTGGGATCAGACTGAGAAAAAAATAATAATAAATCAAGAACTCCTAAAATTTGCAATCATCCAACAAAGTCTGCACCCACGTTCTAGTAATCTAATTTAAACCATGCTCCAGAAAGCCTCACAGAAGGTATAAAAAGCCTCGGCAGTGCCAAAAGATGTGCCAGGTGACCTGCTCCTGCATGTCAGCATCACCTCTTACCTCATTACAGGGGAAATCAGGTTGTTATAGTACAATCTGCTGTGCAGGTGTCATGATGCACTTTTTGAGTCTTCTGTTACATTTCCTGCATTCATCAAATTTTCAGTGATAATTACAAATAGTTCTGGGATTGACTGAGCCAACTCTTCTATTGTTTGAAGATTAATTTTGTCAGGTCATGACAACCTGTCAGTGTCTCACAGCTGTGGGTTCTTCTTCTCCTCCCCTTGGCTGAGATCTCATTGGTTGCTATTACAGTTTAACATCTAGCACAAAATGCAGCCTGCACCTCAAAACTAAGACCAATGCAAATACAGAATTAACCACTTCAGCCCTTCCCATGCCAAAAGTTGCTGCCTGTTTTTTTTTGTTTACTTTGAATCTCACAGGCAGCTACCACTATATGTATTCACCAGGACTAGCAGTATATCTGCTTGTGCTGTCACGCTGAAACCTTGCATGGAGTAAAATCTGAAAAAAAAAAAAAAAAAAGGCAAAAAATAGAAAGAGCTTCCACTCTTTTTCTTTTATTTTCTCTATTTCTTTATTTTCTCTATTGAAAATATACTTTTAATGAGGAGCAACAAACTGGTCTTTTCTTGGCATACCCATGCATGCCCTAAATAGCACAGAAAGTACAAATGTAAGTTTTGAGTCTGCCTGAGGCATTCCACAATGAAACAGCCTCAAAGGACGAGTGCCACCCACCTGTTCATATTCCTTGAACATACACTTCACTTACAAACTCTGCTTGCATGAAGGTGCAGGTTGTAAATGCCAGATATGTTTCGGCTGCCTCTACCTCCCCATTTCCATTCATCCATTCATCTGGCTCCTGCTTGATTCAAAGAGCCCACTGCAAAGGAGCTAACTTTGCAGGAAGTTCAGCTGCATGGCTTTGCTCATGAGAATGAGGGTGGTGGACCTTATGCCTTACACTGGCAACACAGCAAGGACAGGATGCTGCGAAACATAGATCTTGGTCTTTACCAAAAAGGTGTGTTTGGGAAGAGGCATTAACTTACCAATGATCACCCAATGCATGAATGTCCTGCTGGTACTTTTTCCCTCAGACAAGTTGCAAGTACGAGTTTCATTAATTAGCCTTCCCGCACTGGTGCGCACAAAGCTGCCAGCACAAGCAGGGCAAGAGCATAACCACTACACTGCTGCCTTTCTGGCAGGGAAGGCACTATGAGCAATGTGCCTTTAATGGAGCAGGTCAGGATGTGAATGCTAGGCTCAATGGATGTTTTGGGATTTGCCAGACAGGCAAAAGCACTTCAAATGTATGGTACCATCAAAGTATTCAAGTGAGATAGGCACATTTTTGGCAGGTCATCACCACCATCACACTCAGCAAACTTCTCCCTAGCCAGTGGACAGAAAAGTTCATATGCCCCTCTCTCTTCCAGCCAATTGTATTGGGTTTGCGTGGAAAGACTTTAGTAGCAAGATGTCTGCTTCTGTGAGGACATGCCAACGGTTTCCCCTATATCCGATGGAGCTAATGCCAGCCAGTTGCAAGATAGACCTGCTGTGGGCCAAGCCCAAGCCCATCAGCAAGGGTGGTAGTGCCTCTGGGATAACAAATTATACAAGGGGGGAAAAACTGCTGCACAACAGCAGCTGAAGAGAGGAGTGAGAATATGTGAGCGGGACAGTTCTGCAAACACCAAGGTCAGTGTAGAGGAGGAAGAAGGAGATGCTCCAGAAGCCAGAGCAGAGATTCCCCTGCAGCCTGTGGTGCAGATTGTGGTGAGGCAGGATGTGCCCCTGCAGCCCATGGACATCCACAGTGGAGCACATATCCACCTGCAGCCTGTGGAGGACCCCAATACCGGAGCAGGTGGTTGCCCAAAGGAGGCTGTGACCCTGTGGGAAGCTCTGTTTTTTACTTTCCCTAACAAAGAACAGTACTAGGTTGTGGGACCCTAAATGCCCATCATCTGCAAAAACCCTTCAGAGGATGCTTTTCGCCCCAGACGCCCCACCACCACAGGCAGTACAGTCCATCCTCAAAGCTCAGTCTGCACATGAGGGCTGGGATGCATCTTGGTGAACCTGGCACCTGGCCATTTCAAAGGGCTTTGGCGCAGCACCTCTCACTTTTGAAGTCTGTCAATGTTTCTTAGAAAGGGGAGTGATACATCAAAGCAACAGAAAAGCTGTGCGCTCTAAAATAGCTCCAAGTGTTGCCTGATTAAAATCTTCCTGAAGCTGTTAACAGAGCTTCTGGACCTGTTGTTAGTAACAAAGTAGTGGAGGTGATTCATTTAAAAAATTAAAACTGTGCCTCATTTAAAAAGTCTTTATCCTATGAAGCTGCATTTTTGGAGCCACTCATCCCTCAAAGGAAATGGTTTTAAAACACAAGGTAAATTCACCTCCTGCACTGCCTGGGGCCCTGCTCTAAGCCAAATGTTTGGGCTAATTGTGACCCTTGGCCACTGCTGAAGTCTAACTAAAAACACTCCCTGCATTTGGAGAGATGCTGCACAATCAAGGCCATCCACCCAACCAAGCAGCAGCTTTGTTTCCTTTAAAATGATCAGAGCATTGTCTTCAGAGTGTCCAGCCACCTGCCTCCTGTTGGAGTAGTGAGTGGCTTCTGGGAAGGCAGGACTCTCTCCCAAATTCCCCCAGGGTGCACCCCATACTTTTCTGAGATACCAGCCAGCAATCACTCCCTACCATCCAGATCAACTACAAGCCTTGTTTAAATCCAGCAATAAGGATTGAACCCAATAATTTAACCTACACAATGCAGGTAGATGTGGTCTTAGCTGACCCCTTTCCTGAAAAGTTCTCCTTGGGACTTACAATTTTGTAAACAACTCTGCCAGAAAAATGGTTTGCTCAGAAATATACACAGCAGGAACATATGTCCAAAACCCTTCCAGCTGTAAAATAATAGAGATTCTCAGAACCTGGTTTTACTTATACAAGGCACTGCTTTGTTACCTCATGACTGTACAAGTAGGATAAGGACGTTTACAAGGAATTTGTCGTTGAAGGATAAAGACCTGTTGCTACACTGAGCAGACATATTCAGATAACTACATGAAAACATCGGGATGGTGTAACCATGGATGATGGCAACCATTTCTTGCACTATTAGCACAAAGCGGGACTTGTAAAAGAGAGGAGGAAGGGACTTGCCTTTCTTAAATTTTTTTTTGTAACAAAAAAAAAATACAAATGCAGGTGAAAATGGATCACAGAAGGGAGATGAGAAATGTTTGCCACCCTGGCTTTAGCTTGGGGAATTTCTACTGAGTAAAAGGGGGTAATGATGAAAAGCATCCCAAACACTGAGTTTCACTTATTCTTTCAGTTGCATGCCCTGTTTACCCAATGCCCAGTTTTGTACACTGCACTGGTTTTGCGGCTCTATCATGAAAAAGATTATTTTGATTGCCAATTTTCATAATGGGTGGGACCTTTCCTTCTCACTCAAGTGGGCTGGCCCTGCCTCCTTAAACATAAAATGCCAAGAAGGATACTTAGTTTCTACTAAAAGCAAAGGTGCTGGGTACCAGTCAGACCCCACCAACAGGCCCAGCACTACAGGGAACTCCAGCCTCACTCTAGCACTCATCCCTGATGGACCACTGCTCCACTGACAAAAGTGGACGGCATCATCTGCAAGGACAAATCCTGGCACTGTTCTCCTTCCCTGATGCACAAGGCCATTAGGACTCAGCAGCTGGCCTGAAGGCAACAAAAAGCATCGTCCTTTATTGGCATCATCTGCCTTTGGCAGGCACAAAAATGGTGAGCATAGTTTAAAAAAAGAGAAAGAAGTTGACCTCAGATGTCATCAGCTGCCAAGATGCCACTCCCAAGTAAGGGGGTACTCACCAACATAAACCTCTTGCACAAAAGCTCCTGCAGAAGATAGAGCTCCTCTCCATGGGGCAGGGCAGCTATGTTTTTCCTAAAAAGAACCCATGGTCTGAGCTGCACCTTTGGGTTGACTTATTTTGCCCCAAGCCAGGCAGTGGGAAAACCAATGGGAGGAGAGTGGTGTGCAAACACTTCCAGCAGCACAAGGCTTAGGGCCTTCACTTTTGCAACCAAAGTCATAGGGGCTCAGCTTTCCATCAGTCAGATGGATTCCTTCTCAGCCATTGTTAATTTCTCTTGTTTTCTTAAGGGTTTTTGTTTGGTTTGTTTTTTACCTCTCTGCTACACAGTTTTCAGTTCTTGACGGTGAAGTGAATTTCAGCTACGTGGTCAACAGCAGGTTTTCCTCCTGCAGACCCAGGCAGACCGTCCTGTATCACACCCCACATCTGCTGGATCTTGAGGCCTTGGGAACATTATTAGCTTTCACCTAAAACCTTTGGTGTTGCAGCTGTGTGGTGAGGGGAAAGCTGGCCAGGTGCATGACTGCTGCAGCAAACTCATCTCATGCTGCACTTGGAGGACTTAACTTAGACTGATTTTTCATCTGCCTATGCACCTCAGTGGCAGGGACAGGCCCCTGGGTGTGATCCACACTGCAGCTGGCTAGGCAGTATCAGGAATCCAGACTTTTCCTGGGTGACGGCTGAAGCACCAACAGCTAATCCAGTTGAGTAATGAAAAAATTATTTCCACAGCTGCCACTCCATTGCAACAGCAGCCCCAAGGTTCTACAGAAACCCACAGAAATATGTGTAATTGCAAAGGTACTCCTGCCCCCTATTCCTGGCTCCAGCAGCAGTGCAGTTCCACTCTGACCTGCTGAGGCATCATTGCATGTGCCCTGTCAGCAACCACCCCTGGGTACCACTGGCAATAAGACCTCGAGGTAGCTGGACCTCTGGTCTTGCTCCGCATGGCCCTTTCTGTGCTCCTACCTCAGGTAAAGGATTGCTGCAGACTCCTAGGGCTCCCTTTGAAACTTCCCCATTTTTCAGAACTCGTGGGGATGCAGAAGTCACACAGAGTTTTCTAGCGAAAATAATATCATACCTATTCCCTGTTTGCCTTTAGTATTCCCCTATTTAATACCTTAGTGCATGACAGTATGGAAAATACGTGTTTTTTTTTTAAGAACACAGAAAAGACCTCAGTAAAAACAAAAATATTAACTGATCACCTCTGTCTTCTGAAGTCAGAGTTAGCAGTTTTCCATCCTTGAGCTCTTTTCCACTCACAGCTCCACTCACATCATCATGTGACTCTGCATTTAAGGAGTCCTTTCTCATTATTATATCCTGCTTGCCAGAGGTTTTGGTCACAAATTCAGGACCCTTAATCAAAGAGCAAGCCTGCCTAACTTGAGCTCTGCATTGGTGCTAATGAAACCAGTTTTTCATTTGACTTGTACTGGATTCAATTTGTGAATGCCATTTTCCTTCTGTTTCACAATCAAATTGGATTTTTGGTGAGGAAGCCCCCTTGCTCTGATGCAGTGCTAGAGGAGATGCTAAGTCCAAAAACCCCTTTCTGGCCTCTCTCCAGCCAGCACCATGCTTAGTTTTACATTTCCCCTCATGTAAAGGGGATTACACATATGCACCCACACATACACACAAGCACTTGCATAGGTATGATGAGGATGCGGACAGATGCCCAGCTGAGGAGCCACAGTTCTCCTAAGCCTGAAACTTGGCAGGAAGCTGTAGAGGGATTCCTTGTGGAACAGGTGTATATGATACCCCAGGAAAGTCTGGCCAACCCAGGGTTGCAGAGGAAGAACCCCTGAACTGGCCTCAGACTGCAGGAAGGCCTGGAAGACACCTGGCAGCAGGCAGCCTTGAAAATCCTGGGCAAAGTTACACACTGGTCGGCTCCCCTGTTGCTTAGAGGCTGTCTCGTGGGAATAGGGTGTGAATCTTTGCAAAGTAGATATAAGTTAGTGAAAGTAAACAATAAAGTGGAGAACGATGCTCAAATCCTATCAGTGTTCGTGGCGTTACTCTGGCCGGCTCCCCTGCACTTGGAACCCCCACCCCTGCTGGAAGCCATCACCGACTTGGAGATAATCACAGCCCCGTGTCCCAGGCCTGGTGCGGGTTATCCAAAGAACTTGGTGGGGTTTATTTGGCAGTACATCTTGCTGTGGTGCAAATGAGAACGCATGACCCAGAAAGGCTGGTACCAAAACCCTAGAGGCTTCAGGATGTCCCTCTTGTGGTTCCAAGCTCTCTAGGGAAAAATGTCTATCCAACAGACCCAGAGCAGAGTTTTGTCTGCCAAACCCCAGGTGCAGCCAACTCCCAGCAGATGGAGCAGGCTACTCCCCAGTCTGAGAGACCTGCCCCCAGAAGCAGAGTGACTGAAGGATACCCTGGTGGATACATGTGTCAGCACTATGAACATTTTACCCTAAAGCCCTCAGAAAAGGGCTTCTTTATTACCTGAGCTGACTTCTCAGGTTGTCAGTCACAAAAGATTTCAGTGGTGTTAAAGCAACCAAAACAAGAATAAGGGGAAGAAAGATCAATGTACTTCCCTTCAAGTCTGTGCTTTCCTGTGGCTGATGCAAACTTCTCTGGTACCTCATCACATTTTATTTCATTGATGATGACTTCCGCGTCAGGTGGGGCACCATGTAAAAAGGGTCTGTATAATTTACTATTGACCTGACAGGGGAAGAAGCAAATAATGCACAAATTGTTATCAAGGAGACTTTAAAGTAAAACAAAAATAAACATTTCATTGCAGATTAGAAATTCTTTCTGCTGATAAATGACAGCCAGCTGTAACCACTGACAAAAATCTTGTTCAGTCCAATGTCCCAGCTCTGGTGTTTTCCTACAGTGCTTGTACAGTGGTATTTGTGGCACACACCCCCACACACTGGAAAAGCCATGTGTGCAGACAGACACGCATGAAGGGACACCTATGCACAGGGCATGTGCCAGTGGCACAAGGAGGCTCCATGCCCAAAAATCTCTGTGCTAGGTCTTGTTGTCAAACTGGGACTCCTTTTTTGATGTCAACACCTGCACAAAGTGTCTTGCCTGCAGCAGGAGCTTTCCTGAGAATGACCATGAGGATCTGTAGAATGGTGTCCACATTAAGGAAAATATTCCCAGGAAGCCTCCTAAATAAGAAAAAAAAAGTTGAACTGGACTTGTTTTGCTGAGTCAGGATGATATAAAGGTGCTTGAGAGGAATAAACGCTCCCAATTCTGAGTCATCTGATAAAATCACATCCTTTCACTATCTTTTAACTCCACTGATATGAATGACTTATATGGAAAATACTCAGTAGTCTGCAGATTGACAAGTTCAAGAAAGCTCTTGGGAATGAACAGACTGCCTGGTAGATGGGTGTGTGCTGCACATTGTTTCCATGGATTTACACAAGCTCTCCCTCTGATCTCACTCGTTGACAAAGAAGGAGTGCCACTGCACTGAGAATAAAGCTGAGCTAGTATGAAAATGGTGTATGAACAAAGCCAGATGCCTGGGACTTTGCAAAGTCCAGATAGAACAAAAGATTTTCTACCAGGGCACCTTTTCCAGATCTAGGCCATTGCCCTAGAAATCTGCTACTTCTTGGTATGAGCGAACTCAGCCTACAAATACAGGAAGTTCCCTAAGCACCAAGGTACAGGCTAGCAAAACTCTTGGGTTAGTGGAGTGGAGAGCAGGTGAAGGCTGGGGGGCCATCCTGCTTGCCCTCACCCAGTCCCCAAGAGGCTCCTTTGCCCCTCAAATGCAGGTGGGCGACACTGTCACCTGGATAGCAGTCATAAGGTAAGCAATGGCTGTGGCAACTGCATCTGCTCTGGCAGGGCTCGCGGATTTGTGTGTTTAAGTGGAGAAAAGGAGAGGGATGAGGGAGGATGTCTGTGTCACTAACTGTGTTCTATTCAGTTTGTCCCAGACTAGTCTTTTGCTCATCTAGTGTGAATTTGACAGCCATTTTTAGCTGAACAGCTACACTGGCTATTAGCATCCTTTCTTGTTGCACAGGGAGTGCTCATTATCCAGTGAACATGAAGATTGCTGGGTCAGAATGACCTGCTGGCTTGTGCTTTAGGATCAGACAGCTGAACTGCAGTGGGGAGGCACCCAGCAGAGGCCCTCCATGGGCTCTGAGAGCAGGGACCCTTGACCCCTCATTCTCAGAGCATTAGCCAGACACTGCTCTTGCTGCTTAGGATGAAAGTGAAGCAGAATCCCAGCTCTTAGGACTTAATACCACCTGTAATAAACACAACTAATGCAACAAAATAGTAAAACAACTATCAGTTAGGCTGACAATGTCACTAAGGGATATTTTTCCAGCCCTGCTTCAAAGTACAATGATGGGCTTTCAGCAGAGCAATTAAAACAATGCCTAGAGTGGAAATATCTCATATGAACCAAGTCCCTCTGGGTGGTTTGTCTGCAAATTTGGCTCATGCTTAAGGTTCAAAGGATGTAAAAATGGTTCTAAATTTGGGGAAGGGGGATGATGCACATTTTCAAAAAATAACCTCTGGCTCTTCTTAAGAGGGACAACTCAGGAAATATGGTACTATGGCATGCCGGAGAGGTGACCTTACCCAAAAGTGGTTGTCCACAGGAAACAGACAAAACTGCTTTACCCTTGTCTATCTGTCCTTGAATATTGCTGTGCTGTGCACAGCAAGAAGAAGGAGGCTGTTCTTCAAGCATCCCCATAGCTGAGGGGAGGTTTGGGTCTGCTCACCTTGCAGGAAGTGGAGGGCACCGACTGGACAACACAGACCCCTGGGAGCACCTTGTGGTGCTGGGGTGCTGTGCTGCACCATGTCCTGGTGCTGCCTCAGGATCAAGCTTACTGGGCTTACTTATGGCCCAGTAAGCAACAGACAAAAAGTGGGATTGAATGGAGGGAGCAACATGCTGGAGGACAAAGTGGGAGAGCACTGTGCTGCAATGCTAATCTCAACAGCAGTGGGACCCTAATGTAGTGTGCCCTGATTCTGGCAGAGGCAACCAGGGTTATTGCTCATGCTGACAGCTGTGCAAGCCTCCCAAGTGCAGGCCAGCCCTCAGCACCCTGTGGGTCTCACTCACAGGCAGATACTCCGATCCTGAAACAAACCCCAAATCCTGGGTACTCAGCTCAGGCCATGGCATCTCAAGCTACAAGATCAGATAAACAGAATTGCAGGTTGAAATGGAGCATCTGGATTTAGGAGCAAATTCTCAAGTTCCCCAAAGCTTGGGAAGATTTGGTCCAAGACACTTTGCTTGGCTTTCTTCTCTTCTTCACCAGTAATCCCTCCCCCAGCCAAAAGCAGGCCAAGCATTTGTATGGACTCAGGCGCACTACTCATGAATAAAAGCCTTACTGGCAGGGCCATAGACCTGCAAGGATCCTCTGTCTTTAGCAAGCACAGTGGAAATCTAAGGAAGCTTCCTGACTCTGCCTCAGTAGCTTGCTTAAGCAATAATCTGCTGCAATCATATCTCTTCTGGGGAGGAAATAAAGTTCATCTCTCAGCTCCAAGGGAATCAAGAAAATGCACTTCAAAGGAGTGACTGGTTTGTAAGTGCTGCGGTTTAATTGCAGAGGAGCAGCCTGTCCCAGTGCATCCAGATTCAAGTACATTCTGCAGCTCTTCTCTGCCTATGAGTCTATGAATACAACATACTCAGGTAAAACAGCGCAGCTTCTGTGCTGGGCTTGTTACTTGTCACGGTGGCAAGTTCATGTAGCCTACCTACTCCAAAAGGAATGAGCAACATAATGTTTTCCAACTTTGAAGTCAGTTTGATATTGGTTAAGGGCTGTAAAACAAAGACTGAGTCACCTCTATTTATAAAGTTCAACAACATTAGGTCTTGAGCATAAAACCCAAGCTACTAAGACCCCTTCCCCAGACCACAAGAATTTAAACCACCACCAACTCATCCAAGTAAAGTAGTCCTGCCTGTTCACTGCCTTTTCAAGGGTCAGACCAGTAAGTAAACTGGTTTTTGCACGTAATATTTGGCAGCTTGGGTACAAAGGAGATGTAAGGTATGAAGAAAAAGGCACTTCCCCTTCCTGAAGTCTCTTGTCTGTACTCCAGCAACTAAGCTTTGCTATAAAATGAAAAAGGAAACTGCTCCTGGATTTGATTTTTGCACAACCAAAGCCTCAGGTACATTGGAATATGAGTCCAGCACTAACCACCCAAAAATACCCACTGATTCAGGTTTGTGGGGAATATATACTGGGCATCTAATGCAGTTCTAGTTTCGCATGATGGAAGTCACATCATGGTTAGATCCCACTCAGTAGAGACCTTTTCTGGTAGAAATATGCATAAGAAAGGTAGTTCCAATGTATATTTCTAATATTTTTGCCAATCTTTGCCCATTTTGTTTAGTGCTAACAGAGTATACAGCAACTAAACAGGTGATATTAACATACCAAATATAAAACACACCTTTCTCTTTGGTTTTCTGGTAAGGATTCTTAGTTTCTGGAAACAATCCTGTTCTACTCAAGCTACCAGATCCATGACAGCTGATAAAGAGGGATGAGCAAATCCAAATCAAATACAGACAAATAAAACAGTATGTTTTATTGTCGAAAATAGGAGAGGATTTCTGGCCATCTGCCAGGAAAATAATGAAGGATTAACTAGACATTTCTTATTTCAAAGCCCTGATCTTTTATCACTGTTCAACTTTCCACCTTGGTATACACTTTGGAGAAGTGGCTACTGCTCATCATGAGTAAATCTCTTAATTGTGACAATACTTATAAAAAAAGTGAGGAAGAAGAAATCATGAAAAAGCAAATCTCCACCTGAAAGGGGGGAAGCAGACCCTGTAGGACAAAATACAAACACATCTTGAACTGCAGGAAGGTAGTGTGTTTTCTCAAAAATATGCTTCAGAGCAACCCTTCATGGCCTCTGCATTTAGTGGCCACTTATTTCTATCTGTGTCAATAAGTAACTGAAGCTTCAACTTCTCCAGGCCTGGACCTGGCTCTCTTGGGACAAAACTGCATGCAACTCAAACATACTTCTTTTGCTTATATTTCAGTCCTGAGGGCCCAACACAGACAGGCCATGGGGACAAAGGGTAGGTGCATTTTGAGTGAAATGGGAACTAGAAACTCAAAGCTTACATTGTCATGAAAGAATGGTTTAGGTCATTTAACAAATCACCAGCAGCAAAAGCAGGTTCAATATAAATTTGTACAAGCATGACAAAGTTCAATGGCAGGCTCTACTCTAGTGCTTACTGCCTAGACGAAGCACATGAAGGAAAATTATATTAGAATCACTTTAGAATTATTTATACAGAGGCTGGGGACAAAAAGAGTAAGAGGGAGATCCTCCCACTGAGTAAAAAGGTCTGGTGAGGAACCCCTTGCTTTCTAAACTCTTGATGAAGCCTAGGTGTGGCTGTGCCCAAACTTAGCCCCAGAACAGTTTACAGCTAAAGGATTTAACATCCCTTAATTATTGACTAATCTAATACTTACAAAATTATTCAGTAGGGTGTACTATAATCATAGCAGTAAAATTGAGATGGCAACATTCAGGCTACACTTGCTATAGGCTGTAAGGTGTGTAATCAATTCACATACGCACACACACAGACACATAGAAGTATGTACAAAGTTATACATGCCTGTTTAAAAATCCCCCTCAAGTTAAAAATCCCCCTCAGTGAAATATGTCAAATGCCTTTGCATTTCTCAAGGGGCAAAGGAATGACCCTCAAGGAGTGAGGGGGGAATCAGCCCAGGTCCCATGGGCAACTTTTGGCAACAGTTCCCAGAGTCCCACAGGTGAGAGCTGGGAAGCTCCAAGAGGCATCCCACTCGGACAGTGTGGTGGGTTGACCCTGGCTGGACACCAGGTGCCCACCAAAGCCACTCCATCACTCCCCTCCTCAACTGAATGGGGGGGAAAGGTTCATGGAAAAGATTACTCATCATTTACCACCATGGGAAAAACAGATTTGACTTAGGGAAATTAGTTGAATATATTACTAATGAAAATCAGAGTAGGAGAATCACAAGTAAAAAAAAAATCTTAAAAACAGCTTGCCCCCACCCCTCCCTCCTTCCCAGACTTAACTTTATTCCTGAATCTCTACCTCCTACCCCACATTGGTGCAGGGAGACAGGGAATGATCAGTTCATCACTTATTGTTTCTGCCACTGCTTTCTCCTCAGGGAGAGGAGCCCTTCCCCTGCTACACAGTGGCATCCCTCCCATGGGAGACAGTCCTCCATTAACTTCTCCGGTGTGAGACCTTCCCACGGGCTGCAGTTCTTCATGAACTGCTCCAGCAGTGGGTCCCTCAGGGATCCACAAGTCCTGCCATCAAACCTGCTTCAGCATTGGCTCCACTCTCCATAGGCATGGAGGTCCCTGCCAGGAACCTGCTTCAGTGTGGGCTTCCCACCACAGGCCTGCGGATGGTATTTTTTCAGCATCCACCTTTTCCAGCATGGGGTCTTCCACAGGCTGCAAGTGGATCTCTGCTCCACTGTGGTCCTCCATGGGCTGCAGGAGAACATCCTGCCTCACCATGGTCTGCACCACAGGCTGCAGGGGAACCTCAGCTCTGGTGCCTGGAGCTCCTCCTGCCTCTCCTTCTCCACTCACCCTGGTGTCTTACATATTCTCACTCTACTCTTCTTTGGTTACAATTGTTCCTGTGCAATTTTTCCTGGGTTTTTTTTCCTTTTTAAATATGTTATCACAGAGGTGCTACCACTGTCACTGAAGGGCTTGGCCTTGGCTAGTGGCAGGTCCATCTTAGAGCTAACTGACATTGGCTGTGTTGGACATGGGGGGAAGCTTCCATCAGGTTGTCAAAGAAGTCACCCCCAGAGCCCTCCTGCTACCAGAACCTTGTCACACAAACCCAACGCACATGGAGATGCTGGTCACAGGCCCCTGTGGTCCAGGAGAGTTCAAAGTGCTTCATTCAAGACCACTGTTCACAAGGTTGTGAGATGATTTGCTTTAGTCATCCTGGTCACAATCTGAGAATTTTAACTGAAATTTTCCTGAAAAAAAATGTCCAATAACAATAATATTGTTCCACTTGGGCTGGTATTTAGACAAAAATAAGATTTCAAGGCTATTCATTAGAAAACTGGGGCTCATTAGACAACAGAGGTTCCTGGGAACAAACAGCTCTTTTGATAAGCTCAAGGGTAACTTAACTGCCCATTAATCAAGGCCAAGGCCTAACAAGAATTCCTTGATTGTAGAGTGGTCAAGGCAGGGAGGAAGTGGAGGATGTGCGCTGCCACATACACCCAGTTTCATGTACAGTCTTGGGTGTCCTGCTCCAAGGCTGATTAGTGTTTAATTTCAGGACCAAATAGACAAAGGCATTAGATTAGGCTTAACAATCTTTCAATGACACTGCATCCCAACAAATAACATTCCGCTACTGAAGGCTTCAGCTATGGTCGTAAGACATTACTAGTGTTTTGGGTTTAATCTGTGCTAAAAAGGGGTTTAATCTGTGCCAAAAAAAGAAATAAATAAATTAATAAGGACTTATTTTTACAGACTCCTAAATGGCTGTATATCGTATGAAGGCTGCAAAAATTAGAGCCTCGAGAAGGTGTTAGAGAGATGCCCAGTGCTTCTCAAGAGAGATGCCCAAGCTAATGTACATTCGCTGATTTCCAACCTATATGGGAGAAAAAAGCAATGTGAGCCAGCTATAATAAAGGAGGTACACACACAAAAAAAAGGCAGGGTGCATGCAGATCAGAAGCCTTTCCTTCTGCTCTGACCAAAAATACCCAAAAGGCCAGTGACCAGTCAATGTAAATTAAGACAGAGGTCATCTTGGAAACACCATCTTTGTTTGGAATCAAGAAGCAATGGGTGATTGGTGTCAACAGCCATTGAGTGGGTGGATGTGGTCCAGCAACAGCCAAGGCTGGAAATAACTCTCAGGTATTGCAGCTGTCAGTAACAGCCCAGCCCCAAGTGCCCTCACAGTCTTGTCCTCTCCATTTCACCTGCCTTAGCAAACTTCCTTTGACCTCCCTCAACCAGCCAACCACTGGCCTCGCTCTTTAGAGAAGAAAGCCTAAGCTGGGCCCCGACCAAAACCCAACAGCCAAACTCTGGCTTTCTGTTCGTTCCCCTCCTGGCCGCCAGCTGCCAAATGAAGTGTGTATGCAGTGACTTACTAGTTTCAGCGCTTTGCTGAATTGCAGCTTATAACCACTGTCCCAAACCTCATGGTGCAAGCTCGCTCCCAGAGAGGTACAAGGCTGTAGAAACCTGGTTCCTATCTCCCTGTGACTTGATTTTCAGCAGATCAGGAGCAAAGCTTTCAAGTAACAGCACTTGGGAATGGGTCCAGGCTTCCCACTGAACCATTTTATTTTTGCACATAACCCTCCCCCAAAAATAAACCAGTTTGTTGCAATGACAGCATGCTTTCTGTAAGAGTCTGTTGACAAAATCTGGGCCTTTATTCCAATACTGAAAGGTGAAATGAGTCAAGGGAGCCCTTAATCTTGTTAAGAGCTCAGAGGACTCTGAAACACTAATTGGCCTGTCTAGACCAGCTCTGTGTCTGGACACTGTTATTGCAGCCTCTCTTGCAACTACTGAAATTAGAGCTTGGGACCACACACACACAAAAAACCTTAATTTCTTTTCTTTACGTTGCATACCCTATTTCCTGCTTGCAGCCTCTTTTCTTTCAGTTCTTAACAAAAAAAAAGAACATACTTCTCCATTTTGATTGGTTTTTGTATCGCTAAGTTTCTGTGCTTTGTAACTGCTAGGGCTGTGATTGCTTTAGAAGGAAAATACATAAATATGACACTAAAGAGTCAACTAAGGATTGAGAGTTCTTGTCTGGCACAGACGTCATTGTGCAACACAACCTTGAGGGAAGGGCCCTGCTGAGCCCCACAGCAAGGTTCAAGTTTATATCTCAAATTTGGGTAAAATCTGAAGAAAATCTCCAAATTTTAACAAACTTGTGATTGAGACAGAATTTCCTGCAGACCACAGTCAGAGGGGACTCTATCTGGAGAAGAGGATGCCTCATCTACCCCTGCACACTGGTGCTTGCCTGATGCAGCGCTGCAACACTGGTGGGAAAAGCCAGGGTTTATCAGAAAGCAGATGACCAAGAAGAAGCCCACCAGCCCATGTGGACCGCCCAGGTGCCCCCCTGCAGAAACCCCCACAGAATTTCCTGCAGACCACAGTCAGAGGGGACTCTATCTGGAGAAGAGGATGCCTCATCTACCCCTGCACACTGGTGCTTGCCTGATGCAGCGCTGCAACACTGGTGGGAAAAGCCAGGGTTTATCAGAAAGCAGATGACCAAGAAGAAGCCCACCAGCCCATGTGGACCGCCCAGGTGCCCCCCTGCAGAAACCCCCACTTCTGCAACACCACAGACAAACCCCAAACATGGGGTAGTCAGGGAAGAAATTGATGTCTATCATTGCAGCAGGGCACCTGCACCCAGGTACAGGTGTCCAGCCCATTTGTCTCTGGTGGCAGGCAGCAGCAGTGCACTCATGCAGAAGCATCTCGTACAAGGCCAGGAGCACCCAAAGGCTGTTAATGAGTATCACACTTCTCAGAAATGTCTCATAAGTCATTCTGGTGTTGCCATGAGAGGAAATTGCATGGCAATAAAGCAGAATTATTTGGTTCCTGTTAATTAACCACAAAGGTGGTAAACATTAACTATCTTTGAGAATCATGTGATACATACAGATGTTCAGGTCCACCTCTCAGCTCAACACTGTTTTGGTTTTTTTCATTTGGAGGTTTCCAGAGGAAGGCTGTCTGAAGGATCCTGTAGGATATGACAGCACACTGAGAGGGAGTTAAATGTCCAGCACAGGAAGGAAAAGCAGCAGCTATGCCTCCCTGCATCATTAATCACTGTCATATCCTTTGCCCTACAGCAGTTCAGGGAGTTGGTATGACAGTACTAGCTGCAGTAGCATTCACCTTTCCAGCAGAGCAGAAAATGAAAGGAAGATCCACACATTCCCCTGCATCTTCACTATGCATATGACCACAGCTTCACTGGGAGGTCCATGGTCTGCACGTGGCACAGCCCAGTAACTTGAAAACATCTTCTGGTTAGAGGCTTAGGTTCAGCGTGGCTGTAGCGAGCATGCAAAGGGACCCATTGCTCCTCTGTAGCACACAGG
>NW_008236932.1:4977182-4984178 GCF_000691975.1 Corvus brachyrhynchos | reverse complement strand
TTGAGCGTTTGTTGGTGACTGAGAGAACGTTCCCTTGTATTCCTCTGCTGCAATAGACAAGACTGGTGCTGACAGATGCCTGAAACACATCACCGGCACTCGTGTGACCTGTAGCCAGTCATACACTTGGGTACCATCTGTCAGTGGTCACCCTGGTCATATGGACAGACCCACAAACCCCACATACATGTTGGCCAAACAGCTGTGAAATCCTTATGAAACAGGTGACACCTTCCACCAGCATGGATGTGACAACATTTACAGCACCTCTTCTGCCCGGATGTAGCAGCGGCTTGAGATGTCTAATGGATAACACTAAGACTAGAAGGGAGACTCCTCTGTCCTGGGGCTCTGGCTGTGTGGTTCCTCAAGCCTTCCTGTCATTGTATGAATCACAGCCACCTCCAAGCTTGTGGAAGACACAAGAGCGCATGTCTCATAAGGTAGCCAGCTAGTTTTGTTTCTTTCTGTCTGCTCTAGGGCATCTCGGCCCTGTTTTTCAAATGCTTTATTACAGATGCCTTCAAGGATCCTAAGTTTTTCCGGGATGTGACGACCATCTTCCTACTCATCCCTGCATATTTGCACATCTAAAAATATAATTGCTTTGAAAAATGTCAGCTGTACAACTTCTGCAGCATAAACATAGACTCTTCAGCATTATTTGTTCAGGCACAGAAATGCAATTGTATGTGCACCTCTGGAAACTGAAGCTTGGGCACATCTGTCTCCAGAGAACATCATGGTTCTGTTAAGCGAGCATCTAGGAAAACACAGATTACATGCTTGTTAAACTTGACTCCATACCCACACAAAACCAACCCTGACCTGAGCTAGCAATAAGAGATGAAGCACTGTTGGTTTTGGGTAAGAAAATGAGACAGTGATGGTTTATGGATGCACTGCATTTGCAAGGCAAGTTTTTCATAGTGGAGGAAGGGAGGCAGTCCACAGGGGTGGCTTCTGTGAGAAGCTGCTAGAAGCTTCCCCCATGTTGATGGAGCCAATGCCAGGCAGCTCCAAAATGGAGCCGCCGCTGGTCAAGGCCAAGCCCATCAGCAGTGGCGGTAGCTCCTCTGGGGTAACAGAAGGGTAAGAAGTTACTGTGTAGGACAGGAGAGCCAGGGAGAGGAGTGACACTATGTGAGAGAAGCAACTCCGCAGACACCAAAGTCAGTGAAGAAGAATAAGGAAGAGACATTCCAGAGACCTGCAGTGAAGACCATGGCAAGGCAGGCTCTTCCCCTGTAGCCCACAGAGGTACACAACAGAGATCCACCTGCAGCTCCTTGAGAAATCCAGGCCAGAGAAGGGGAAGAGTGTGAGGAGTCCTCCCTCCCCAGAGAAAGGAGCAGCAGAGACAATGTGTGATGAACTAACTGCAGCCTTATCCAACTCCCTGCATTTCTGGGGGATGAGGTAGAGAAATTGGCCAGGAAAAAGGGAGAGATAGGGTGGAAGGTGATTTTTTAGCAATTAGTTTTATTTCTCATTACCCTACTCTGATTTGATTGGTAATAAATCCAATTGATTTCTCCTCCAAGTTGCGTCTGTTTTGCCCGTGATGGTAATCAGTGAGTGATCTCTTCCCGTACTTATCTCAACCCACAAGAATTCTGTCCTCTGTCCAGCTGAAAAGCAGAATGACAGAGCAGCTTTGAGGAGCACCTGGTGTCCAGCCAGGGCCAACCCACCACAATGGACTTCAGAGGCAACCATACAACTGCATTTTAAGAGACTCATCAACCCCCCAACCTAGGGACAGCTGTGGGTGCAAGGGTAGAAAACAGTGCTGAGGCAGTGCCCTAGTTCTCTGAGGTGAACCTCACGGGAAGGATGTGAGGCTGTCCCAGGGATAAGATAATGTGAAGGCCTTGAGACACCTTGGGATGCAGGCCCAAACCTAGTTTGCTTTTCTCTTTCCATTATTTTCCCTTCATGCTCCTGACAGCTTCTTTACTGTACTGCTACAATGTCTCCAGACATCATATCACCCATTTCAGGGTCACAAGTGGAGCATGAAAGTAAGAGCTGCATGGAGATCCTAAGACAGATAACACACTTGCTCTTTTGAAGCCGGTGAAGATGACCCAATGGCCCACATCCATTCTAATTTTTGGAGCAGAGAGCACCATCAAGGTACTCACTTTAAGGACCCTGGGGCCAAATTTGTCTCTGCAGTGGTCCAGGGAGTGTGCAAAACAGGAAAGAGAGGGTATGTGAGCCCCGCACCTTCCCAATAAGGCCATTAACAACTCTCAATGTACAAACCGCATCATGTCTTTTTAAATCAGACCTGACAAATGCATCACTGCTGAAGATCAAAGTCTGTGTGGCTTATGCATCTGGGTCCCTCACCCTGCAGGTAGTGCAGGAATGTAGAGGTTTGTGCAGCAGATTCAGAACTACTGAAATGTAGTGTTTTACTTCCAGAAGAAAATATGCACAGCATGGTGAGAAGAAAAAAACTAGGGGTGGTCAGGAATTAAGAAGAAAACAAGACAGGGAAGATGGTGAAGCTTAAAGAGAGAGAAAGAGAAACAAAGCATGACAGCTTTGGACATAGTCAAAAACAGTGTTTGTCATTGGCACTGGTTTGTAATTTGAATGTAATGCAAAGCAAAATGAAGAACTGAATCTTATATCCACACCCCTTTTCACACACTGCTTCCTGTGGGCAGCACGGTGTGGTCTGCCACAGCCAGCTGCCAAAAGGCACTGGACTCCTACATGTTTGATCGGGAGATCAGAGCCAGGCTTGATGCAAGGACACCTGAATAGTGGCAGTCAGAACAAACACTTCAGGACCACAGGAGCCTCTGGTGCATACGGACTTTTTTTGGTCTGCGAACAAGATTTTAGAAGGCAGCTAAAGACAATTACAGCTTGCAACTTCTCTACATTACTTTACAAAGCACCCACGTGTGATGTCAACACTTTTAATGCAAATGTGTTAGTTCATTGATAACATACCAACTCAAGTGTATTTCATTCATAAACTTGCATTTAAGATGAAGAAAACTAAGAGCACCTGGCAAATTGTGATAGTGGATACTGGCTGAGCCCTGCTAATTTCCTGGAAACCCTCTGATGAAAAGGGTCCTGCCCACACAACACTGACCAGACTCATCTCTGGCGAAATACATATATTATTAATTTCCAGGAACTAACTGTATTTCAGATAAATTCTAAATGAAAAGCACTGAACCAAATCCCCTGTTAATGGGAACTATGTGTGAAAGTTTTGGTAGCAGGAGGGCTGCAGAGGTGGCTTCTGTGAGAACCTGCTAGAAGCTGCCCCCCATGTCCACTGCAGCCAATGCCAGCCGGCTCCAAGATGGACCTACCACTGGCCAAAGGTAAGCCCATAAGCAACAGTGATAGCACTTCTGAGGTACCAGATTTAAGAAGACACCAAGGTCAATGAAGAAGAAGGGGGAGGAGGTGCTCCAGGCACCAGAGCAGAGATTCCTCTGCAGCCTTTGGTAAAGACCACAATGTGGCAGGCTCTGCCTCTGCAGCCCATGGGAGTTCACAGTAGAGCAGAACCTACAGAACCTGCAGTCTGTGGAGGACTTCATGCCCAGAGCAAGAGGATGCCCAAGGGAGGCTAAGACCACATGGGAAGCTCATTCTGGACAGGCTTCTGGCAGAACCAGTGGACCCATGGAGAGAGGAGCCTATCCTGGCACAGGTTTGCTGGCAGGACTTCTGACCCTCCATGGGACCCAGGCTGGAGCAGTCTGTGCCTGAAGAATGGCACGCCAAGCAGGGGACCAACACTGGAGCAGTTCATGAACCCACACTGAAGAAATTCATGAAGGACTGTCTCCCATGGGAGGTACCCCACAATGGAGAAAGGGAAGAGTGTGAGTGCTGCCCCTGCAAAGGAAGAAGTGGTAGAGACAATGTGTGAGGAACTGACTGTAGGCCCCATTCCCCATCCTCCTGTGCCACTGGGGGCTAGGAGGTAAAGAAAATCAGGAGTGAAGATGTGCCAAAAAGAAGGGAGTGGTGGGGAACGGTGTTTTAAGGCTTGTTCCTATTTCTTATTATCCTATTTGTGATTTTAACTGCCAATACATTAATTTCCCCAAGCTGATGTTATTTTGCCTATGACAGTAACAGCAGAGTGATTTCTCTGTCCTTAACTCACATAATTTCTCTCCCCTGTGCAGTTCAGAAGGGGAAGTGATAGAGTGGCTTTGGTGGCCAGCCAAGGTCAACTCACCACACTTGGAAGCAAAACACACACCAACCACTTTGTCCTCTAGATAGACACCACATACACACTTACTCCTCATGACTTGCTTCCTCAAAGACATCTCCACATGCGTATCTCCACATGTCCTGAAACACCAGTGTTTGCCTATGTTCAGGCCAAATCAGCAGATACTGTCACCCAGATAAAAAGTTGTGAAAATGCACATGTCCCAAAAAAGCAAAAATATCTCCTCTTCAGGAGTCTCCTGGTCTCCCACTCTGCAGACACCCAGGACAAGCACAGCAACCACAGAGTGTTAAATTTCAGTTTCATACTTCAGCACAGCCTGAAATTCTCTTTTCCTCTTTGTCCACTGCTGTCCTCAAGGTCAAGAGTCTTGTAATACCCTCCTGCTCCCCAAAGAGTCTTGCTCCTGAGTGTCAGCAGAGGATGTTCAGCACAGAGAGATTCAGCAGCATTCCCTAGGAAAATGAAGGACCTCCTAAATAAAGACACCATTCTCTAGAGAAAAACCACAACAGTGTCTCATAGGAAAAATGCAGGTCTGCTTGCTCCAGCCTGCTCTGCTATCCAAGGAAGAACAGAGGCTGTGAGCATGGAGGAGGTGACTGAGTTTGAGACATGTAAGGAAATTACACAACACGTGTTGTCTTGACATGAGATCTGAAGTGTCTCAATACCAGAAAGTGCAGATGAGCATTCCCCTGTTTGCAGACATCATGCCAGCGTACCTTCCTTTCTGAGACACAGAACATGCCATAGACCTAGGTGAGCTCACAGAAACTTACTTTAAAAAAGAAAAACAGGTTTCTTCTAATACAAGTTCCAAAAGTAGCAGCTGCATCAGCTTTGGAGTGTTTTGATATTCTTTTCTCCAAAGAACTTATTAAAAATGAAGCAAAAATGAGTGCGAGGGAAGTAACATGGATGTTTTTTTGATTCTCAGAAGTGCTTTGTTACCAACATCCCCCCAGGATGAGGGGAGATGAACTGTGGTTAAGATCTTTGCTCTCCTTTTTTTTTCCCCTCACATTTTACTCAACTTCTCCTCTCATTTTTAACCAGACATGCTACACCAAGCATTCAAAAAACTCTGGGCAATTACATCTGTAGTACATCAGCCTGGGAGAGAAAAAGAAGCAGGTTTCCTCTGTGACTTATGCTTGCCCAACACCAAGAACACCTATAAAATTATTAATTATTAACACCTATTAATTATTATATGCACCTTTAATAGGCCAGTTACAAAAGCAAAATATTCCAGAAGGGCAGGCTGGAAGGAAAGGGAAAGGACAACTAAAGGCTGCTGCTCTGTTGCAGTGTCAGGGCCAGGTGTAACATTCTCAGTTTCCATTGTAAGACACTGGCAAATAACTAGGGTTTCCTACAGTAAAATCTGATACTGCTATGGCTGGGGTTGTTTCCTCTAGCAGCTTCCTCATTTCTGCAACTGGATGCACTACTTCTTAATGCTGGACATGACTGACCATCTGTGCCATGGCTGCAGTAATATTATCCTTGTAGGTATGCCTTTTACTGAATGACACATTTCAGTGGTCAGGAGACTTAATAGTGGTTTTGGGAGACAGAAGTTTGTCTTAGATACGCTCACAGAGGCGTGGAGAGGTTAACTTGCGAGAATTAGCACAAGCTGCTGGATCTGGTTTCCTGCTCTTTTTTTCCTTTTCCACTTCCTTTGTTCTTCCTCTTCTTTTTCCCTCTTATTTTCATGTTTCCTCACTCTCCATTACATGCCTATGAGGAAACGGAACCTGAATGACTATTGTGTGCCAGAGTCCAAAGCCTGCCAAGAGCAGGTTTTTCACTGGCTAATGCTTTGCAATGCCACACTCAGGATGTCTAGCTACAGATCTCCATCCTACCTTGGGTCTCACCACTCTGGTGTTTCCTCCAGCCACCTGGCACATGCACTGGCACACAAAGCTGAAAAGACAAAGCAAGCCCTGGAAACGTAGATTCATGGCTCCAAAGCCCTTGAACTGCAGACAGGTAAACAGTTCTCGAAAGCCATGTGGAGCTGGGGGGCATCACACCAGGACCATGTGTCACAGTTCCAGCTCACTCATCCAGATGGACACCATGATTTATGACCGGCCTAACTGGTCATCCTGTCAGGGATTACTGCTGCCCATATTTCCTACCCTGCTTCCCAGCCCTCCCAGCAGCTCAGAAAGAACTGAAAATGTAATTTGCTCAGCCTCTCAAACCTACTGCAGGTCTGACCCAGGGCACACCCTGAGTTCACCTCCAGCTCTGCATGAAGCTCTTCCCTACTGCTGGCACATGTTGCTCTCACCTAACAGGTGACTGAAATCAGCAGAAACAAAGTACAAAAATATAGGATGCCTTCCACCACAGGAGCTTTAAAGGTGACTAAAACAAGGCAAATTTTCATTGAATTCCCACTTGGATGTTCATGAGGATCATGGCATAGCATGAGCTCTCCAAAAATACAGTCCTTTTTACTGGCCTACACCTAAGTGGTATTGATTAATTCTCTTGAGGGCACCAAATTTAGACCTGCCAACTTCCTCTTCCACATTCCTCCACACATACAAGGGGTGTGGCAAATATATACTTACTTATGCATGGGTGGCATAGGTATTTGTCTATGTCTCCAGATCTTTTGCAAGAGAAACTATCTAAGGACTGACTTTTGAAGCTTACATTGCATTTTCATTCTGTCCCTCCTCGGGCCACATTTTCTGACTTTCAGAAGCAAGCAAACACACCTTCCTGAGTATCTTTAA
>NW_008236932.1:4975026-4977165 GCF_000691975.1 Corvus brachyrhynchos | reverse complement strand
GCCATCTATTGGCCAGTGTCCTATCCACTGACATCTGGGAATAACAAATCATATAGAAGTCTGCTGAAGCTTGAAATTCATGTGATTTTCAATTTCTCCACGCTCAACTTGCACATTTTTAACATCCACTCTCCGGCAGCCTGGGGGAGAGAAGTATGCTGCACTTGTGGTTGTGAGGAAGGTGGGTGGGAGTGAGGGCACATGAAAAGCTGAGGCCCCCATGGCTGAGTGACTTTGTACATGGGACAGCTACAGCATTGTTGAGCTAAACAATGAGGCATTCCATAAAAAAAGAAAAAAAAAAGACAAAAATAATAAGAAAACAGGGTGTGTTTTCTGGGTGTGTAGATTTTTTTTCCCATCTAGAAGATGCACATTCCTCTGTACCATTTTTATTATGCGCTGTCATGATGGTAATTACTACAGTCTAAGAATCAAGCACAGATCACATAAATTATATTACTGTCCAGTTATTTTAGGCATCCATACAACAATCCTACAGCAACATTTTGGACATCAAATTGCTGTATGCTCACTGTAAGCACACCAGGAGGCAAGTGGCCATGCATGGCACCTGAGGAGGGGGGCACCTCTCCTTCCAGTTTAGAGTTTACCTACCCACACACACCTCTAGAAAGCTGTGGGTTTCTAAAAATTTATTATCTGAGTGGGGTGTTTCCTGCCTTTGCTTGCACTGGCTTCTGCAAGAGCCACACGATGCTAGGCTGAGCTGGGGCCTTCAGGACTTGGACTCTGAAGGTAGTCTGGGTTTCTTATCACTTTATCCTGGCAGGCAGCAGGTTGTAAAGCAAGGTGCCTTGGCTGATGAGGAATTCCTGCTTTCTCTTGAGCCAGCAGCAGCAGCTGCACCTCCCCAAAGCAGCACAGGGCACATGTACCAGCTGTGTCTGTCAGCCACAAGGCACATGGACACAAGGGCAGCAGGGACCAGATGGAGGAAGCTGGAAGAAAATATGAAAGCCAACAGAAACCACTAAGCCCTTGTGGTCCTGCTTCTCACCCACAGGCATCCTGGCTCCTCTAGTGATGCTACCAAAGAAAAAAAGAGGATGCTTATGGCATCAAAGAGGCAGGAGAAGAAGCAGGGAGAGTAGTATCCAAAGTGCTTCAGGTAGGCCAACCTACTACATCTGGAAAGAGCTAGACAGGAGGTGACCTGCAGTCATGCAACTAAAGTTGAGCAAAGAGGATGCAACCACAGGGCCTGTGGTTCTGCTTCTGTACTATGCCATACACTTAATAAATTCCCAAAATAAAAAAATTACTTCCTCAGTTTCCACAAGCAAAGCAACAGATCAGGGCACATCCCTTGTCATCCATGTTGGGATGGGTTGGCACCTGTATCCAAGCCAAACTGTCTTTTGTTTTCTTTTTCTTTTTAAGGAAGAAGCATATTTTTTATCCAGGACCTGCACTAAGTCTTCCCATCCTCTGCTCCGCTGTATCCCAGAGCAAAGCTTTCACAGGCTGGTAACCCAGCTACTAAAACCTGCAGAAACAGCCCATTCATGACACGCGTGGCACCAGTATCCCAAAAACCTAACCTTTCCTGTGTCCCATGCAGTGGGAGCTGTAGTCAGCAACCTCGAGTCCAACATGAAATCCCACCAGCCCAAGAGAAGGAGAGGAGGGCTGTGGCAGACCTGTATTGCACTGTGGGGTGAGCATTGGTGCAGCATGTCGTGAAACAAAGGATGTCTCCAAAACACAGAAAAATAAACGAGACAGATGGGAACTTAAGGTTCCACCACAGAGTCCCCTCGGCTGGGAAGGGGCTAACCTGTTTCTGGGAGGAGTCTTTCCGGTCCCGGCTGAGACCCTCCATGAGGGGAGCTACGGGAGACGGTCAGTGTTTACGCCGGGCAAGCGCCGCTCGCGCCGCTGAGCCTTCTGCGCTGCAGAAAGGCCCGCATCCCACAGAGAAACGGCGCCACTCCGTGCTTTTGGTGGTGGGAAGGAAAACAACCAGGGAAAAAAACGAAAAAGAAAAAATATTCCCGTGATTTATTCCCGCCTTCCAGCTTTGCAGCAGCAGCCGCGCTCTGCTCGCATTACGGGAAACACCAGCTCCCCTTCTCGCAAGGCGAGCAAAGCGCCGCGTCAGACAGAGTTGCTCCA
>NW_008236932.1:4970402-4974461 GCF_000691975.1 Corvus brachyrhynchos | reverse complement strand
GCGGCCCGGGCAGGCGGAGCCTGCTTCAGCCATGCGGCGGGAACGGGGGAAACCGCGCGGAGGGCTCGGTCAGACCAGGGAGAGGGAACAAATAACTGCGCGACCTGAGACTTCGGGGAGTCGGAATGAGCAGGGAGGTGATGCAACTTCACATTATGACAGGTTGTTGCTCATCGCACTTTAAAGTCTTAAGGAAAAGGCTTCGTTTCTCAAGCGGGTAGCAGGGTACTACAGCGACAGGAGGAGAGGACACAGTCTTAAGCTGCGTCGGGGGAGGTTTAGGCTGGACATTAGGAGGAATTTCTTTAAAGACAGGGTGATTAGACGTTGGAATGGGCTTTCCAGGGAGGTGGTGGAGTCACCGTCCCCGGAGATGTTTAAAGGACTGGACGTGGCACTCAGTGCTATGGTCTGGTTGACAGTGTGGTGTTGGGTCACGTAGAGTCGGCGATCTCGGAGGTCTTTTCCAACCTAACGGATTTTGTGATACAGTACCCTAATTTAGCAGTCCCGATTTGCCTTATGTACTGCTAGTGTGTAGAGGACTAGACTGCTTTCTTGGAGTTTGGCCTAAGTTCTGTTGCCTTTCTGGGTAGGAGATAATGGAAAAATGAATCCATTTTTCTTGACTTGAATGGGACTGCTAGAGCCTATTACCCATACTTACATAGCAGAAGTTGCTGGCATAAGTAGTATTTCCCTTGTAATGCTGCTGTCTGACATATTCACTACGCTAATGCATCACATCACTTTTTGGATGATTCTGTGAATACAAACACATCTGTGGCTTTGAGGTACAGAATAGTAATAAGGCCTAGACCAACACATGGAGAATACCATGCTGCTGATGAAATAGCATGTGGTCTTGTGCACAGCAGCTGATGTGGTTGATAGACAACAATAGAGTATTTGTTAGCTGTAACTTAGGAACCCAAGTCTCAAAAAATGTTCTCCGTGCAAACTTAGCAAGCTTTTCACTTCAGGAAAAATCCTGTTTGGCTAGTCTCGCCTTTTGAACTTGAAATTTGGTGCAAGTGTCAGTTTGATCTCATTTTGAGGCATCTGCAAGTGACGCTGTGTGGCATCCTGTGAGGCCCCAAAAAACTCGCTCTACAAGGTCTTTAACAGGGCTTACAGTTGTTCATGTACTCTGAGTTAGACACGGGGGAGAAGTACTGACAAGATATTCTCAAGAGGTCAAAATAACAAAAAAGACTTTACTGGCAACTTTAGAAAATCAGAGAACTTTGGCAAAAGGTTTAGTGCAACATTCAGTCTACGTAAAACACTTCTCAAAGTATTAACTTAGCCTATTCAACTTAGCAAACTCCAAGTCTGTTTGATTGCAGGTTACTCAAAAATTCTGAGAAGAGGGAATTAGAAGAAGAAAAGGACAGAAAATATATAGAAAAGGGCACATATAGCTACTAACTCCTGGGTCCCAGAGGTGTTCAGCTGCTAGAAATTCCAATAGGAGGTAGGGTCAAGACATGTGCTAGCAGCATGTTCGACCTTAAATACCCCTGGCCTCCAGTGTGCCTGTGATTGGCAGCCACTGTGCGGCTGGGATACAGTGTCTTAAGGATGGGGTGTGTGGGGCAGTGCACTGCCTCACCGGAGCAAGGCCTGACCTGCCCCTTCCCCCGCATATTTGCACTCCAAAATGTTTTGAGACCTCAGTCTTTCCAGTCTCTCACACATCCAAGTTTGTTTTCTAGGCTGTGTTCTTCTACAGTCAGTTCACTTTATAAATGAAAAGCGTGTCAGACCTCTCCCACTGGACCGCAAAAGTGTTGACATCTGATACATAAATATACAAACTAACACTTGTGACCCCAGCTCAAAAACCGGTGAATGCCGGAAGCTCCTTAAGAACGAAATGCCTTACCATTCAGGTCCTGGAGAGAGAATGGTGTGTGAATGCAACCTCAAACTGTTGTTCTGCTTTGCATCTTTTCCCCCTTCTCTGTTTGTGGTGGCACAGGAGGGGCAAACTTTTGGTGTAAGATTTGAGGGGTTTGTTACACACAGGAACAGATTACACATGGCAAGACAAACCTGGCTCTGAAGGAAGAGCCTGTTCTAAGTTAGCCAGGCTTCTACTATCCTCCTAGCTGTGAGCATTGATTAATAGTCTGCTTTAGTTAAAGCACTGTTAAAGCAGAATTTTGTTGCTCATCCATGGAGAGTGTGGACTCAACAGTCATGCTGACAACAGCATTTTAACATCAGTAACACCCAGAGTATTCAAGCACAGTGCAACTGGGATCTCTGGATTAATTCTGGTTTTCAGTAAAGCACATTTGTATTCTTTTCTGATACAAAGGGGAAAACCCATTCTTGCACTGTCTGCAAGGACTTCTATGAGTGAGACCTAGCTAGATATGCCCTTTCTCCCTACACATCTCTCCAGAAACAGACTCGCTTCTGAAGAATGGCTATTTTCAGGGTGCTTGACTGATCCCGCTGTAGTACCTGCTAGAGCACAGAAGGAGAAGTATTTTGGTTGGTTTGTAGTGGCCTTGAGATGAGTGACTAGTGTAAGAGGGTTTGGCTGTGGGACATACTGCCTTTTATAGCAGAAGGTAATGGGGTACATAAACTTTAAAAGCTGGTGCTGTCAAAACTTTTCTCTTCATTCTAGCTGCCTCTCTTGTTATTTGAGTTAAAGAAAATGCTGAAAAATTGCAGTTTCAGCTACAAGTGATAGTTTTAGAAGTGGTGTGTGCTAGGGAGCTCATGCAGTTGAACCTTTGGTCTGTTTATGCTAGCTTCTGTATTTAAAAAACCTCACTAAATTACATAGTAACCATTGGCAGTCAGGTGATGACTGGGCAAGTTCAAGGGTGACTTGATATGTGTTGAAAATAATGTTTACAACCAAACTTTAATCAAATCTGCCAGATAGTGTGGAGCTATCTTATCTATTGCTGAGAGCAGCAGACTCCTTTCAGCACCATCTGTGGCCAGCAGCCTCCTTTTTGAAGGAGGTACTGGGAACCTCTGAGGCACTAGAGGCTTTCATTATTAGACCTTCTTACTTGGCTCTTGGAAACAGATGCCTGCTACCAATGTGTTTGTTGAAGGTAGCATGCCCTTTTCTGCTGGGCAACAATAGAAGCAAAATTGTCATCTTGTGTGTGTTCAGGGAGGCTGTAGTTAAATATTTAAGAAAAGAAAAAAAAATAAAACCAAAAAAAACCCAAAGAACAAACCAATAGTTACCAGCATGCTAGCTGAGGCTTCCCCCAGTGAGCTGTTACCTGAAGAAAATGTTCTTTAACAAAGCTGTAAGATCCTCTCAAAGTGTGACAAAATAGTCTTGTGATGGGAGGTTCTCCTTCTGGTATCAGATTTTTTTAGTTTTTTATATGAAAGCTTGTCACTTCACAGTTAACATGAAAGGCAACTAGTGAAGTCAGTTGGACAGGTCAAGCAGCTTGTTTTTTGTTTTGCTCCTGCTACTGTCTTCTGTCCTCCAGAGAAATTAAGCTCACTAGAAAAACTTTTGGAACTTCTTGCTAGTTCGATATTTTCTAACTTGCAGGGGTAACACTTTCAGACCCAGCATCTCTTTTAACTGTCCTACAGCAATTTTGGCTGATATTAGAGAGGGTTTACAGGGTAACACCTGATTTGTAGTCAGGACCAGGTCACCACTAGTGGTGAATGGTATGTGACCAGCTGTAATTACGATGCCGTTCCACTTTCCCTTTGTTCTAAGCAATAGCAAACCTGAGGTATGTAGCCATATGATTAACACATTCCAGGGCTGGGCGTCCTTTTGCAGAATACAGTAATTATGTAGCTGGACAGGAGACTTACAGGTTAAAAGAGGATGGTCAAGCTGGCAGCTGCGGGAAGTGGAATCAATAGAGTGGTGATGTTACAGTGCAGAGGTCTGAGAAGCTATACCAAAAATCAATATTAGGATTTCAAGGCCAAAAGGAGTGAGGCTTGATTGAGGAACTTACACTATAAGTAAGTACTGGGAGGGAGCAGCAATCGTGGATTGCTGTGTAAAGGGACATTAAACTCTTGGTGGGAATGAGTGCAGGA
>NW_008236932.1:4963968-4970390 GCF_000691975.1 Corvus brachyrhynchos | reverse complement strand
AGTAGGGGAAGGTAGGGAGACAGGAAAACTTAACTGTTCCCATCTCTTTCAGAATGAGAGTACGTGGTGTGCAGTGTTACAACAGATCTTGTATCAGAGTAGCTGTGATGTCCAAGATGCGAGGATAGAAAAACCAACATGGATGGGTATCTCTGAAGAGAGCTACGTGGGGAGGGAAAAAGTCTGTTAACAGGGAGATGTAAAGCTGAGTGTATTTGAAAGTTACAGGAAGCTGTGGAGACTTTCACATAGGATTATACATACATAAGAATGTTCATGCAGGATCTCTGCTTGCATGTTAAATACACTCGTGTCCAGTTTGACTGTGTGCACTTTTGGCTCCTCACCTGCATGACATTCTTTAGCTTACTAGAGTCAAGTCTCAGTTTATTGTGGCTGATTGCAGAAGCTGGTATGAATTAGTTAACTCCTCCTGCACTGCAAAACCAACCCCTGTGTACATCTGGCAAGTAACCACACTCCTTTCAGTCAGCTGTTGCTGACAGGACTCCAGTGCTTTGCTCTCTTAAGCTGGGGGGACTAAAGCAGCTATCTTTTGAAGTTTATACTAACAGTTCTCCTGAAGCTTGATTGCCAAGAAAACGAAGTTGAAAATCATTGAAGTGGCTTGTACTTTCTTTGATAGTGTCAGGAAGTAGGTGGCCAGCACTTTCTGCTTCTGCCTGAGATATTTGTTAGCCTTTTGCTAGCATGCAAGTATTTATTGCTCTTAATGTCTTTCAGTTCTATCAAAGCATTCACTTTTTGACCAGCAAAAATGAGTAATGGCATGTAAGAATGTTTAGTTCCAAGGAATATTGTCCACAGATGATTGGTGTGACTAAGTGTAACACACAGATTTGACGACTCTGAATAAGTATTGGGTGTTTATTTGTGTAGTCTGTATGTGTAGCATTGCTTTGGCTAGTGATGTCAAATGTGGGTTCACTTGGCAAAATAACTATCCTATGAGGTTGCTTTCAAAAACATGCTTTAGAGTAAAACACACAATATCATTTTAATGTTAGCTATTGACTGGAAAAGTCACCAAAGTGGAGGACTGTACAAAGGTTTGTTTCTGTCCTTTTCAAGTTCTGCAAAGGAAGGTCTGTCCCAGAAGAAAGTAAGTCTTGCTACCAATCCAGAAATGAGATCTGGATTATGAAAAACAGTAAGGATCACATTTAGGGGACAACACAGAGCTGGCAGAGTTGAGCATCATAACTAGAGAATTTCTAGCTTGTTCCCACAATTCAGTGAGTTAGACTGACTGAGCATTTTGGCTGTTTTCTAATTGGAGAGTCATAAGACACTGACTGCTGCTAACACCAATGAAAGCAATTCATATTGAAGCACTTACATGATGGTACAAATAACCCAGTTAAGTGTTTAAGAGCTGCCATAATGATTAGTGTGTTAGGTCTGAGAGCAAGCCATCATTGGGATTAGTCTTATTTAGGAAAGGAGGGGGGAATCATTAATGTGTTCAATATTTTTTTTTTTTTGTAGGTTGAATTTGAGGCAGAACTGAAATCTGCTGGTGAGAAGCTTATAGTAGTTGATTTCTCTGCCACGTGGTGTGGACCATGCAAAATGATCAAGCCCTTTTTCCATGTAAGTAGTTTTTCTGGGTTTATTTCTGCATTAAACTGTATATAAATGTTTGTGTTGCTTGACAATAACATGGAGGAAAATTCCTTTTACCTTATGTGATTGCCATCATTTCCTGGAAAAAGAAGTTGCAGAAGTATCTGTTTTTAAGACTACCAAGTAAAATAGACTGACCTTTGATATAGCTGGGAACTAATATAAGGTTTAGCTTTTGTCCTGGTGCTTAAATGTATTTCAGGTCTGCAGAGACCTGCCAGTTGCATTGCTTCAAGCAGTAGGATACAGAGAGGAAACAATGCTTACCCTTCTGTAAACAGTTAATGTAACTTCTCCAGCTGTGTTTAGGTGGCCATGTTATCTCCTGATAAAGTAGGAGAAACAGTAGCATCTTTTGGTGATCAGCTAAAGGCTGCAAGAGAAGGCCTTCCACCTATGTCTTGGGATATGTGGGTCCTTGTGGGAAGAACAGATTTCCACAGACTCTTCCAGAAAGTCTGGAGCAGAATAGAAAATTTTTGCTGTGGTAGTAAAATAGCTGCTTTAAGATAATAAAGCATGTATCACTAGCAGTTTAAGCAGCACCAGCCTTTCAATTTATATGAATGCATCTTTTCAGGAAGCTTTCCTGGAACATTGCAACTGCATAGTTATTTTTATTTCTTTCTAGAGTTTGTGTGAGAAGTATGGTGATGTGGTGTTCATAGAGATCGATGTGGATGATGCCCAGGTAAGCTGTGGGGTGGTGCTGAGGGAAGACAGCTAAGGACTTCCACACAAGTGACAGAGACTTCTCTTCAAAATGTCTTCACACACACTAAAAACGGGAATTTACTTCAACTTAAAATTGAAACATAGGGATTTAGCTGGAAAGAATGATTTTTTTTTTTTTTTTTTTTTTTTTTTTTTTTTTTTTTTTTTTTTTTTTTTTTTTTTTTTTTTTTTTTTTTTTTTTTTTTTTTTTTTTTTTTTTTTTTTTTTTTTTTTTTTTTTTTTTTTTTTTTTTTTTTTTGAGAATACCTGAACAGAACAAACTGCCTTGGTTATCAGCACCCTTGAAGTCCTATGGCATGTGTCAGATAACTTGGGAGCACTGACCCTTTACTTTGGGAGGGAGCATTAATCTAAGGTCTTAAGCTGCTTTGATGCAATCTTCATTAAACCTAATGGTTCACAACCTACTGATCTGTCTGGTGTCTCCACTGCTCTTGGCACTGTTTTGTCTTTCATTAAAAATGAAATTAGGTCTTGAATTAAGTGCAATAAAATGTCTGCGGTATTGCAGTTTCAGCATTGCCAAATAGGTACTTGAAAAATGTTACATGGAAGCCCAAGAGTTGCCATAGGGCTCTTGTGTCCTACAAACAGACCTCTGTTTTGATGCAGAGGTTTTTTCCAAACACAGAGTACAGGTTAAGATTAAGGTTTTTGCTATTGCATGAACTAAATGTTGAAGAGGGGATCTTTAAGGCTTACTTCAGGGAGATGTTAATACTGCACTGGTTTTGCTAGTGGTGGACAAGCAAAGTGCTTTTTACTTTATCTCGAGCAGCAGTGACTTTGCTCTGTTACCTAAACAGAAGTCAGCTAGAGTGGGTTCTAAATTCAACATCCTTGAGAATATACCCAGTTGAAAAATTGTTTTTTTGTCTCTTCCAGGATGTCGCTTCACACTGTGATGTGAAGTGCATGCCAACGTTCCAGTTCTACAAGAACGGAAAGAAGGTAGGCTCTGCTTTTTTGGAACTGGAGCAGGCGAGCTAAACACTTCAAAGAAGATTGGGAGTGTTGGACTACTTAGTCTGCCTTCTCTTGATTATGTCTCTGTGGCACCACTAGCATTAAGGCACTCCTGAGAGCAAGCAAGTTCATCTTAGTACCACAGCAAATGTAACCAGCAGTTAACTGGTGATGCAAACTGTTGTTCACAGGTAGTGAACTGAGTTAGTTACAGGTGAATCTTACAGGCTGAGCTTCATGAGAGATAGCGGGGTGAGATGTCAGTGTTAAGACTGCTGGTCTATCTGCCTAGCACCCTGCTCTTTACTTGGTCAGTGTTTGTCATCTGGATGCAGCTTGTGTTCAAGCAGAGACATGACTATAGGTGCCTGTGGAATCCCACCCAAACAGAAGTCTCTAACCTGGTTGAGGTTATATACAACAGACAACTGTTTAGCTTATTTCACACAGAGGCTGTATAATCTTTGAAGTGAAGGTCCTGTCCCTGTTAAAGGACTGAACAGACCTCTTGTGTCTGCACTGCCAAGAGATGGTTGAGATGGGACGCAGATTGTGCTCTGACAGCACAGTGGGCTGCCTGTGCAGGGCAGTTTGACTAGCTCTGTGCCTGAACTTCCTGAGCTGCATGTGTTGTCTTAGGCTTTTAGCTTGCCGAGCAAGCTGAAGGTAGGCTTTTCTAAAGGAAAACAGTGCTTGGATGTAAGTTTCATGGCTGAAGGGGATGGAATTATACCCTGTATAGTTGAGTGTCACATGTAGGGTGGCTTTCAGTTCAGTATGGGGTCAGTCTGAACCTTTGACAGTTCTGTTAGGGTAAACTTACACAACTTTGTGATGTTATTGGAAGAATTGTGATTACAGCATGACAGTCAATGTGTTGCTTTTTATATCAAGCAAGAAGTTTCATGGCCTGTAGTGTAGTCTGCTCTGTACCTTGTACCCCTGTAGATACAGGAAGACAGAGCTGCTGGTTTTGAGACAGCGGAGGAATGTTGCCTCTATCATTTTTCCCTGTAAGTTGCAAAAAGAACAGTTCTCAAAGGAGAAGCCAGGTGCAGGGGTAGGTCATTTGGAACAGTCCTTCCAGAATTTGATTGGTAGGGTCCTGAGCAAGCCAAGGTGACTTCTAAGCTGCCTCTGATATGTGGGGACCTTCAGAGTCTCTTTAAGCCTCTTTGAGTCTTCCACAATCTAGATTCAGGATCAATGGTAGTCTGGAAGTGAATTTTGATAGTATTTTGTTTCGCATGAGTTGTGTGGGAAATAAATACATGGATATCTGCAAAATACTCCGTTTTGAGGATGGGAAAAATTTTAGGTTTTAGCAGAATTGAATAGGTGCATATGTGACTGGATGCTATGCAACTAATGTTAAGAAGCATTGAATGCAAGAGTTCTAAAAATCAATCTCTCTTTACAGGTGCAGGAGTTCTCCGGGGCCAATAAAGAGAAGCTGGAAGAGACCATTAAAAGTCTAGTCTAATCTCCAGCCATGAAGACATTGAAGCATGACTGCTTTGGCTAAATTACAGCCTGTAACTTTTCTACTTAAAAAAAAAAAAACCAACAACTAAACAAGCTAGCTAGATTAAGTGGTGCAAACTATCTTCTTGGTCCATGTATATGAGTACAATAAAGTATAAAGTCTTCACTTTTGGATATTGCTGTGTGTTTAACAAAAATGTTAAGAATTCTATGTCAGGTGGGTGTCAGATTTTGCTGTGTTAAAGGAGTACTGTCTGGATACAAAGACTTGTCAAAGGCAACCTCATCTACTGTTGACATGGGATAGCCATGATGGTTGCTTTAGGAGAAGTCTGCTGCCACCTTACTCAGATGGTAGTCACCAGGCTATAATCTGGTTTAAAAACACAGAAAGGGGAGTTGGAGAAAAGATGGTGATCACTGGGTAGGATAGTTCTTTCTTTTGTTAAAAGACTTTTTAGACTTCAAAGCTAAGACTTGTCCTTCCAGGGCATAATACCAATCCTACCATGGAAGTGCAAGGTAGAACTTGGACTTGCTGCCTTTTTGCCTTTTCAGTTCTTCCTTGTCATTGGCATGTGTACCTTCTGGTTCTATTAGTAACAAAGTGTGTTTAGTCTGAGTTGGGCTGCTTGGTTCCTAGGCAATAGTCTGGAGCAAATGACTGAAGAAGTGAAACTTGTAGTGTCTTAAGGTCAAGAGAATTTATATTTATATACTCTTGTAATTTTCACTTGATTGCACTGTTGCACTTTTAAAACATACTTGACACTGTGTTGGACAGTAAACTGGACTCTGTGGTCCTCCAATCCTGAATCAGGCTGCCTAGATGAATGCTGACCTGCCAGCCTTTTTATACCTGCCATTCACCTACTCTTGGCACTGTTACAAAGAACAGTGTTTTTTCCACTGTGTCAAAATGGCTTCCTTGCTGGCTTCGATGTTGTCCTGTATAAGAAGTCAGCAAAGAAGGGAGCAGGGCTGTACCTAGCAGTGGGTACAGCTTAGTGAGCTGTGCTGCTCACAGAGTATCACTCATGGAAAAGCTAGACTTCCTGCTGCATATGCACACAATGTGGAATGAGTGAGCCTCTTGTCTTTGTGGTAGGGAACTCACCATGACTCAGCCTTACACTCACTTCACAAGCATGCATGAATTTCTTCATGGCTCTGGAGGACTGGGGGCCTTGAACAGCTTAATTTATATGTTCCCAATTTGAAACAAGATTTTTCTAGTCCAAGAAGTGGCCACACCCTTTTCTTGAGGATGAGCCATCAAGGTTCTTCTTGGATGTAAGTTCTGAGTTGTGATTATTCAATGAGAAGAACATGGGAAATATTTTCCATGTAGCTCTGGCTATTAGACTAAGAGAAATGCAGCTGTGTGTTTGAACTGTTCAAAGGTAAATGGGAAACCACTGCCCCAAGTGCTGCCATGGACAGACTCGTGAGGAGAGAATAAAATGAAGCTGTAGCAAGAATGCATTATTAACATCACACCATCTGCAAACAAGCATTGCTTTTGGAAGCAGATTCTGTGTGGCCTATTTCTGGGCAGTAACTGTAAGAAAGATTTTAAAAATTCCTGC
>NW_008236932.1:4938816-4963952 GCF_000691975.1 Corvus brachyrhynchos | reverse complement strand
ATCATCCTTAAGAAATAATACTAAACTGTGCTGCAACATCCAGTGTTTCTGCTGAGGTGAGGCCAGATGAGGTTGTTGCCTGTTACAGCAGGGAAAAGGTGCAGTCAGTGGTGCATTGCTGCTTGTGTGTTGAGTTTAACACATAATTTACTTTTTTAATAAGATGTTACTCTGCAGTAGCCTTGGACAATCCAGGTGACGGTGACTGGAAATTCAAGTCATGATTGGGAAGACCAGAATAGCTGGAATACCTCTTGTGCTGAAGCAAGGGGTGCAAAGCAGTTCTTAAATGGGCAGTGAGTTCAGCTTCTGTGCCACTGTATCTTCCCCTCCCAAGAACTGGTATATAGGCACACTGTGGTGAATATAACTTACACAGCCTAATTTGAAAGATGTTCTTTAAGGCTTGGCTCTTTGGGGAAAATGCAGTGGGGATCTCCATGTTAGGTAAACGTTCCCTTTAAAGGAAACAACACATGTTCCTCAAATGCACAGTTATACCAGAATCTGACTGTTTGTAGTTGGTCCTTGTCATTACAGGTCATGGAAGCCTATGCTTTGTTTTGGTTATGTGTAAGGAGCCTCCATTCCTAGAGCAAAAGTGCCCCTACTGGGACAAGAGAACCCTAGTTCAGGATGGGAACTGGCTTGAGTCTTTCAACAGGCAAGGACAGGGTCTTTCGGTCTTTAACAAGCCTAGGTACAGCAAATAAGCATTTTCTTCTAAATGGAATGGGCATGAGTATCCTTGCTAAAGCCTAGGGCTTTAGCCATATGCCCTCCCACATGGGAATTAAGTAATGATACTTTGTAGAGAGCTCAGTGGGTGCATTTTTTGCTTGTTTTTTGTGTGAAGGTGTGAGGCCAGCATTGCTATGTGCCAGGCAGTAGCACAGCATTCACGCTTTCATTAAACTCTGTGGTCTGCTGCTTGCATGAACAGAATTGGCTGCTTTGATCCAGTGACCTGAAAATACGCCTTTAAGAGAGGTGGTAGATGGCCAACTGACTTGAGTGTTTGGTAAACTTGATGTACATGGCAGAGAAAAAACAACATAGAAAGGTTTCTTCTGGGAATAAGGGTTTCAGGAAGAAGTTCTCCCATCAGGCAGTGACTGCAGTCTCTGTCATTTGGCTGTGAAATAGCTGGGATCTATGCCTTGCTGTCAAACAAGAAAAGCAAGATGTTTTTGTCTGCAGGCCTGTTACATAGCCTCCTTATAATGGGCTGGCCAACAGGAAGAGAAGTACTTCCTTGAGTACAGCAATTAAAACACATAGCTGGAATAATTAGGTTTAATGAGAGAGGACTAACATGAAAGGAAGAGCCAGGGGGTCACAGTGAGTGGATAAGTGAACTGTGCGTGATCAAATTGCAGTGGAATAGCGACACTCCTTACTTTCATCCAGGGGTTCTGAAAAGGCTCTTGTGCACTTGGGGAAGTCATGTCATGTATGTGGGGTGCTTAATCACCCACATGTCTCTTCGATCTCTTGCAGCAGCCAACTGAGCTAGCCATCTGCTTTCCATTCTTTCCTTGACCTGAATAAGTTAGACTTTGATTCCCCTCTGGAATGATTCCAGTAAGAGTATTTGTAATAATTTTAATGTTTAATTTCTTAACTATTCAAAACTAGCTGGATCTACCAAACTAAAAAATTACTTACATTGTTTTACCGATGCCAACAAACTGTGGCATAGCCGCTCCTCTGGATTGAGCTCCATTGACATGCAGCTTTCAGCCACCCAAGGAATTGGCTGGAGGAACATGCTGTTGAAATCCTTGCTGGATTAATGCTGTTGTGCTGGTCCCTCACCCTTGGTGAGGGGTGGGAGAGTCTGACCAGGTGAAGGTGTCTTACAAGATGCTTTTTCTCATGTACTCTTGTTCCTTTCTCCCTGCCGCTATAGTTTAGCACTTTTATTTAAACTCAGGTATCACAGAGGGCTTGGCTTTGGTCATTGTTTAAATCCCTTTTGGAGTTGGCTGTCACCGGCTCTATCTGATGTAGTGGCAGCTTCTCCTCCTCACCAGAAGCCACCCCTGCAACATCCCCAGTACCAAAACCTTGATAAAGATGGAACTAGATGAGTTTGAGAAACTTGTAAAAATCTTAAGGAGATGTTGGGGAAGGATATCCACCTGAAATGCAGTTCTTCCTCCTCTGGAGAGAGGAAGCTGAGATGGTCCAGGCTGGCAGACAGACAAGGTAAGGAAGGCATGGGAGCTGCCCAAAGTCCCATCTCTAGCTGCAGCTGACAAACACAAGCTTGTGAGATGCAAATTGCCACAAGGTGGCCACGGCTGTCTGTGGGTTTTATACATGTGTGTATACACAGGCAGGCTCTGGGAATGCCTTGTGCTTGTACCTCTCTGGCAGTGCGGGGGTGATGGTAGTACCTCTAGGTAATGGGCTAGAGGGAAATGCATGGGGGAAGGTGGGCTCCTACTATCCTCGCGGCACCATCTGCCTGGCTTACAGGAATTGGAGCATTTGTCATGGACGTGACAGAGGTATAAACAGACTCTAGGGGGCGGTGAAGCCAGGCATTAGGTCCAAAGGCACAGAAGAAGGAAGAATTTTAGACCAGGCTTGGGTCATTTCCCCTCTGCTTGAGTAAGTACACATTTGCTCAGGGAGACAATGAAATCTGGTATTTCACCTTTCTTTGTTTCTAGTTCCTCTGAGAGGGGCACCTCGGGGAGAGCAAGGACCCACACCATGAACAGTACTCACAGCTGTGAAGCCTGCTGATAATGGAAACACAGTGGTTTTAGCACCACTTAGCAGGATTGCTCCAGAGGCTTTCAGCTTCCTGGAAGGCTGAGCCCACACTGAGCTAGTGATAACGGGCTGAGGATAGGGACAGGAGGTGTCTCTCTGCACTGCAGGTAATGGCCAGCAGCAAGCTAACCTGTCCGGAGCCGACGGTGTGAGATGAGCAATTAAAGTAAGGGGTCATGGGAGCAAGATAAAAGCCAAGGATCCGAGCTATGGCTTGCTTGCTTCAGTACAGGCAGATGTGGTGACAAGTTTAAGGTTGGATTTGATCCAGCTGGGGAATAGATCTCACATAAGAATGAATACTGTGGCTGGGTGATAGTGTCTCATGACCCCTCCTGTAGGCACCGACCCTGGGGGGACCATGAGAGAAGCTCATCAGGCAGTAATGCATTCCAGGGATAGTTCCCTGATTTCAACAAACCACAGCCTTCTGTAACAATTCCCAGTGCTTCCTGAGGCTGCCTTTGGTGTAGCAGGCCATGGTGAACTCCTCAAGGAGGGTACCCACTGTGTCCTGAGCTCAGACAAGTTACTGCCACCAGCCCCAGCTTGACATTGCTTAGGAACAGGACACAAAAGTTGCATATTTACTAGCCTGGAATAACTCTAAGTCTAGAGACTGCTTCATTTTGCACAGGCAAGCATAAGGTGTTAAGCAGTTAAACCACTACTCTAGAAATAATGATATGTATAAATGAAGATCTATTTAGCCAACAAATGATGAAGCCTGCAGCTGTTTACATTTAAGATTAAATAAACTCTTCCTCTTGCTCTCATATATTACATCCTCCATTAACTGGGATAATAAAGTCTCAAGAATCCCACTGCCACCCTACTTGTGAAATGTAACTTATGTAGGGGCACAAACATGGTCATGTGGACTGGAGAAAAGGAGCACAAAAAGACCAGATATGATTATCAGCACAGCCACGGCTGCAAGGTGATTGAAGAATGGCCCCTGTGCCCTGTGCAGAGCTGACACCCTTTCCACCTTTGCAGACACATGCAATAGAGAACTGCTGTAGTGCTGAGGAGGACCAAGCCCTTGCACAACTTCTGACAGCCAGTGGGACCACCAGGACCTCACCCCTTCCCAGAAAGCCTTTAAGCTTAGCTGCAGAGTGATAATGTTAGAGGAGGGGGAGCCTGGCACATGGCATTTGCCACCCACCAGCCCTGTGCAGCTGTCCAAGGACAGGCTGGACTGCCTGCATGGTACTACCCCATGCTCTGCCCCTAAAAAGACACAGAGCCATGTACTGGCAGAAAAGCCTCTCCCAGCAACACATCTCAGCATCTTTGTTCTAGGCTGGGCATTGGCACCTTGTTAACTTCATTACCCTGGTTGTACTCAAAGGATTAGCTTGCTTCACTAGCAGGGGGAAACAGAGAGACTTTCATCCTACCTTGTGTCACTGCCACAAGGAAAAAACCCAAAATTTTTAATAACTCCTTTTTATTTTCAACATGTGGAAAAATCCAGGTATTGTTCCACAAAGCTTAGAACTCTGAGGACAACAAAGCTTACAGTAAGAAACTACTGCAAGAACACCAGACAGTGAGGGATATAATTGTCATTATTCATGTTGTGGCAGTGTTCCTGACATGTAACAGAAAACTTGGATTTTCAGGAAAAAATAGCTATGTTCCCCAGAGAAGTTCAGAGGCTCAGAGGTGTGTGGTGTGGTACTGGTTTTACACATAAAAATTTTATTTTCATGGTTAAATAGCCTTGAAAAATCAACTGCAATTTATGAAGCATAAAATCTATACACAGAAAGGGGAATGTACAGATCAGTATTTTAGGAGGAAGCAGGCTGAGCCAGGATTATTCTGACTGACAAATCTTTCTGCAACTCTGACCAAGAGACAGGACCTTCATGTGGCTATTCTTAGTTCATTTCCTAATCAACACTTTACTTGAAACAAGAGATTGTTAATTCACTGGACTAAAAACAATGTAGTATTTTAGGATTTGCAAGCCCTCTGAAAATTCCTCAACAAAACACCACCAACAACAGCAGACCTCTACTCAGTGGATATGAAGCCTACTGACAACAAGTTCCCTTTTCTGGTTTACCCCTTTACATGATACACAGTGGTATTAGCCCACAGATCTTCCTCAGTGGCCCCTGTAAAACCACAGCACTGGAGCTAACACAAATTGTCAATTCACTCTCCTCAGAAAACACTATAAAAGGTACCAGAACCAAGAATCATCATTTCCCCAGAGGCCAGCTGACCTGCATTTCAGGGTGTGTTTTGTTAAGTTCACTCAGCAAGTATTGTCAATCTACATCTTAAGTAAGGGATCTCTTTTTGTTGACATACAGAGCATCTAATCCTGGCTCTGCAAAGATACTAAGTAAGGGTGCTTAGGATCCCTCTTCAATAATCAGTAATGAGACCTTAAAACTAACCAAGAAGTCCTCCACAGTGATTGAAAATGGATCACCATCACCTTCAATACCTGTCTGTATCCCGTAGTTAAGAGGTTCTTGTTCTGTCTTTTTCAGAACATCTAAGATATTTAGTGTTGCTAATCTGTGTGTCTCCTTTGCTCGGCACATTGTCTGTGCTGGACACCAATTAATTTAATGCGGGCCATCATATTGATCTCACCTTCCAGGAGAGCCAAGGTGAACTCTATGGCAAGGTCAGCTCCAAGCCTGGACACCAATTACAAGTTTCTCATGGAAATTAGTGATCTATCCATATCAACTGTACTGAGATCCACTGGGATAAAAAAGTGCTTGTAATATTTTAGCTCCTCTGTGTGAACCACAAGGAAGTGAAAGAGACAAGTGTTCCACAAATAGACCTATAACACAAGCAAAGTATACATCAAGAGATTTATCTTTCCATATTCTCCGAATAATTGAGATAGCTACATTGTTTAATTTAGAAAAAAAAAAAAAAGCAAGCCAGCTAGAGAGGAAGCTGAAATCCCCAAATGTTGTTAGGTTAGCTTGTTCTCCCCTCCTCGATATTGGTTAAAAAAAATCCCCCTTGCAAAGTTCTGGGCCAAATCAATGGGTAAACATCAAATGTGCCATCAGCTAATGTGGGGAAACACAAAAGCTGGAAAGGATTTTAGGTGTGAGAAATAAAAGCAGGCTTCAGAAAATAAAGCAAAAGGATTTAGAATTCAGCTTTGCCTGTGAGAAACTAGAAGAAGATACAGTTATGCAGCACCAAGGACATTAAAACAATGGTTAGGGTTTCTAGGTTTGGCCTAGATAGATTTTGGAGTTGCAAAAAATATGCTTAGCAAGAAAGATAAGTTTAAGGCTTATAATGAGGATTTTGTGTATTGTTAAAGCATAATAGGCCAGCATTGTGTATAGCAGAGGTACGTGTGCTGTTTATGAATTGGTTAAGACAGCTGTCTGTAACTTTTAGACGCATGTTGATTGGCTAAAAGCATTGCCTTCTTTTAAGAATGCTTTGCAATCAGGAAGTTGTTGGATGTCTCAGACCATCTCTTGTGAGACTGATGCAGAAATAAAATAATAAAAAGCTCCTGGAAAGCTTGTCTGGGCTCCCCGTCCTGTTTGTCGGAGATCGCTGACAAGCTAGCAAAGCTTTCGAACGGATTTTCCTTTCTACAAGCCTGCTCATTGAAAGGTTCAAGCTACTATCAAATCTTTTACAATTCTGATTTTCAGCAATTTTAAGGTACTTTGTTTTGTGTAGCTCTGGGAAGCAACTCTTGATTTCTTCAAGAGCAAAGCAATTGGAATATACTTAGTCTTATTAGCCAAATTATTAACAGAAGTTACCATCACCAAACATCCAGCAAAATGACTGAAACACACTGATCGTATGATTTGACAACTGAATTAAAAGGATTTAACATTCTCCTGTGTCATTCTCCCAGGAATATCTGACTTCACACTTTTACAACAGCTTTTCCAATATTTTCTCCCTTTAGCATTCCAATAAAAGCCATTGGCATGTTCTCAAATCCTTCAGTGATTTGTTCATGGTACTTCACTTTTCCCTGTCAAAAGTAAGAAAGGAAATTATTGCATTTTCATCCACCAAAACTAAATAAATTGCAGCAAAATTTTCTCCATCATATACGTTTCATTTGAAACATGCAAGCTGGCATGCACCAGGACAACTGCAAAACCAGGTGGGCCCTTGTGAGGGTCTGCTTTTGTTGTAAAACCTTCTATGTGGAGTCATAACAGGAAGCAGAAGTCACTGCTGTAAAAACACACCAGGACAGATTTATTGTTATGTAGTCCCCAGACAACTGACATGTAGGGGATCATTTCTGCAAAGCCAGGCCTGTCTCTACCCATACAGAACTATGGAATTGCAAATCCAATCATCAAAACCTGACCCATCCCAAATCCTCACGTTTGTAAAAGCTACAGCCTCTTAGCCTTTATTGTTCCCGCTAACAAACTTCTCACACCCATGAACCAACCTGGCTACTAACTCAGCCTCCACCTCGAAAAATAAAATATAAGAAATTCCCTATTAAGTCCCTTTAAAGCCCAGCTCCCAATACTACAAAAACATTCATTCTTGACAGTAATTTCAGCACAATACTACAATGGAAATCCTGGCCCATACTACAAATGACTGAATGAGAAATACACTAATTACTCTAAATATGAAAATCTTCATTACCAGATAAGTGTTTTGAATTATTCTGGAAGCATGCTTCTTCAAAGCCTACAAGTATTCTGGAATATATCTGAGTCTACAAGCTAATATCACATGTCTCAACGAAACACGGAAGGGATCAGGCATATTTACTATGGTTTAAGTGTCCCCAAAAGTCTCAAAGATCAAGGCAGGGAGAAGGATAGTGTCATGCTGGGACCTCATCTAAACAGCTATGACAAGAGACTTTGCAAAGAGGGAATCTGCAGAGTGAGTACACCTGACAGACAACTGCCCCTTCCTTCCTTCCTTACCTCCACAACCCACTTTAGCAGAGCGTTCAGACCTTCCTCTCGGCGGTGGTTCCATCGGGTCACAAGAAACCCTTCCATTTGAAGCTCTTTGAAGATCATTGGATACTGCACATAAGGCCCTGCAAGAGAAAGTAACCAGCAAGCCACCTGCAGTATCAGTTTCATTCAGAATAAATCCTAATGCATAAAGTGAGCTTTTAGCCAATAAAGACCACTGAATCACTTTGTTTCAGCCAGAAGCAACAGATATTTTTCCAAACAGAATTTCCAGCACAAAAGACCAAAAATTCATGGATAGACAGCCACCTAGGGAAACAAAGGCCTGATTTATAAAGCTATGGGGCTAAACATTTCTGAAAACAGTTTGATTCAGAAATAAAGTGGCCTCAGCTTCACCTGAGGGACTTCAGCTGAATCTCAAAAATACTGTTTTAACACCTTGTTTGACACCTTGCCAGGCTCTCATGCTCTCTCTAACTCCCAAAGTTTAAGTTATAAGCTCTAGAAAACAGTTTCCTCAATCACAAAAATGTGTGATAGTCTCCTCATTCCCAAAAGCCTGTTCCATTTTTTTAAAGTGATCTGAGAGTCCAAAGCCGGTCAGCTGCCAAAGAGAACACAGTCCTCCCATTTCTTCTAGAAGGAAAATCTGTAAAATTTAATGTTAGTGAAAATGAATATTCATTCAGCCACATTTCTCAGCAGTTTCATTAGTAGCTGAAATCTTATGAGGGAAAAAAAAAAAAACAAAAACCTGCATCATCTAAAAACCTGGGGGAAAACCATTATCTCATCTTAAAGTATGTACTACTGTATATATGGCATCATGACACCACACCTGTCTTCTGCTGATCTGTATCTGCTTAGGGCCCTGTGGAGTCCTGTTTTAAGTATTTTAACCACTCCTTCATTTCTAATCAGCTGATGTTCACCAGATAGTGTACACGAGTGCATGTACACAGAAGGAGTGTGGTTCCAGTGTCCCACAACAGCAGTTAGTTACCCAAATGTACACACATATATACACTTAAATGGCACAGGGAAGTAAACAGTAGACTCTCATTATGTCTTTCTGCCATCACCAAAGAGAAAATCAATTTAGACACAATAAATCAGGTCCTCACCTTTCTGAGGCACAGAGTCATTGTACTCAGAGATGGCTCCACAGACTGCAATCCTTCCATATTTCTTCATCTGGTTGATAGCAACACTGGCAAATTCTCCGCCCACCTGTAAGAAACAGAGCATGTGCAGCATTAGAGACAATCCAGTGTTTAGCACTGACTGTCAAAATCTGCCAATATTGCAGTTGCACCAACAGGTTCAGTCTGGGGAAGCAACTTCCACTACCCCAAAGACTTGGTGGCTGCAGAAACCCTTGCGTTTACACAATGCTATGAGGACTCAATCTCACTCTTCCAAAAATTAGTCATGAATGTAGGAAATCAGCTTTAATTCCAAATCTGCTTCATGAAGCTTGGTTTGGAAGCATCAGGCAGGACTAGCACACAGGTCCCTCCTCCTAAGGGTGCTAAGAAGCACCATCTCTGCTTTTCCGACACACCAGTCTGCACTTCTACATTTTCACATCATGGTGATGTAAGTTTTTACTTAATGGTTCTCATCTCCAGAACAGGGATGTGCTGTGAAAAGAAGCTTTTAATGGTGAGAAGATCTAATAAAATTTACTGCTGTGGGGAGCTCTGCATAAAAGTTGGAAGTGAAAATTAAGGGAATGGCCATGGCCATAAAACCTGTTTGGGACATGAAATTTGGAAGGCTAATGCAAAGTGGCAGGAGCTCCAGCCACCGAGACAAGCATTTTGCCCCAACACCAAATATTCCTTTCAACTGCCAAGAAAGGAAGAACCTCAAGACCTTCATCCGTGGATTGGCAGACACACTGCTGAAGGAAAGAAATGCTAAAGAGGTGACAATGGCTTCTTTAAACCAGGTAGCTAGCCAGGGAGTTTAAGGCCAATATATCAGCTAATACCCCTGTGACCAGGTATTATATTATCAGGTATAATGTATATGTTAGCTGTATTAGGAAATTAAAAGAGCCAGGGCTGGTTCTCTGGCTTGAAAGTGAACTGACGCGGTTTAACTGCATCCATACTGTTACACTTTCTTAGTCTTCAAAACAAGATGGTTACATTCAAACACCTGGCAAGAACAGTATACAGCCCCCATTAATTCCAGCTATATTTGGGAGATGTCAGAAACATCTGAGGGCTGCTCCAGTAGTTTTGCAAGTGGGCCTTGCTACTGTTTTGTTTATGGGTACCAATGCAGCCCCCATGACCACATAATGCAGAGCCATCCACACTCACTCCCCTATCAGCAATAGCAGAGAACTGCCTGTGGTCCAAGGTGGGGCCAGGAATGGACTGGATCAGTTAAATGTTATTGTGACCATCACCCCCCAAAATGTGCCATGCTCTTCAGAGAGTGAAGTACAACTTCTCTTTCTCCATCCACAAACACTGCCAACAATCCAGCTTTGCCTTTTGGGTCTTGTTCTTTCTGTTACTGCCCAAGTCAGCTGCAGAAGTATGTGTAGGAAGGGAACAGAAAAGCAGTAAGCTCCTACAGAGACCACTGCTTGATTAAATGGACCTCCATATTGAGCTCCCGGTGTAGACTTCAATTAGATGTATACAATATTGAGTTCCTGCTATAGTTTAAAGAAAATGACAGCTCCTCAAGACAAGGCCTTCTCTCTGAACTTACATTGTCAAAGAAACAGTCATAGCCATCAGGAGAGGCTTTACTCAGTGCTTCATCCAGAGATTTAACAGTCTTGTAATTAAAGGCTTCATCAAAGCCTAATTTTTTCAGATAGGCAACCTTGTCATCTGAACCAGCACAGCCGACCACTTTGCAACCCTGCAAGGAAAGGAGAAAAACATTTATAAACATCCCCTGACAACACAGGCTGACACTCAGAGAGGGCTGGGTGAAGGGCTCACCCTTAAAGTCAGGCTGTTGTCAGCATATGAGCTCCTGAAACATTCAACTAGATTTGCTGTGTCTTCAGGAGCTTTTCCATGTCAAGACCCTAGTGCAGGCATGCTTTCAGGGATGCTTGTCCTACTGATCATTCATGGCCTTGTTGCCATTTTTTACAGCTAAGTCTTCTCAGCAGCAAGTATGAGCAGTTCAAGCCACTCACCCCAATTTTAGCGAGCTGACCCACCACAGAGCCCACAGCGCCAGCTGCAGCATTAACCAGCACTGTCTCTCCTGGCTTCATCTTGCAGACCTCCAGCAGACCAAAATATGCAGTGAGGCTGCAAAGAAAAGGAAAGAATGCTCAGTGAGGAAAAAAAGACGACAGACACAGAAGTGTGACTTGACCACACTGAACCAAAGTATCATCACCACCAGAACAAGATTAAGTTTTCCTATTTTGTGAAACACAAAACCTAATCCCACCTTCTTTGGCTTTTTCACAGCCATGCCAGAAAAAACCCACAGATATACTGCTGGGAAAGAGAATGTTGAGGCAGAAATCTCTCTAAAGTGAAAACAGCTTTCATTGTGCTCATTAGTCACAAGGAGAAACACCAATAACTCTGTGACAACTCAGTTACATACTGGAAGAGACAGTAAATCCAAGCTAGACAGACGTCAGTTGCCAGTTGGTATCTACCAGATTAAATGATACTCATCACAAATCGAAGCTGACAGAAAAAGATAAAAAGGGTGAGGAAAACTTGCTGAACGAATGGGCTCACTGCTCCTGAGGACTACTGTGCACAGCTATGGTTTGTCTTGGTTTGAGACAAATTTGAAGGAAAACGTCCGAAATGAACATCCCTCTGTTAGAAGGCAGATTTCAACAGTCCCTCCCCCACCCGATTCCAAAAGAAATTCCTTGGAGGAAAGCAGAAAAAAACTATTTATTTAACAAGCAAAGTGCATGCAGGCACAGGGACAAAGAATGAATAACATTAAACAATAAAACCTCTCTGGGAGATGACCGAGGAAGATTCAGAATTCTTTGTAGGTGTGGCTCTGCCCTCTCCAGAGCTGGGGTTTGGAGTGGGCCCCTCCAGGCCGCGGTGTAGGGCCTCCCGGTGATGACGTTCCAGAACAGAGCAGAAAAGACCCAAGAAAAGTTCTTGCCAAAGGAGGCAAGCAGCTCAGCTAGCAGGCTAGCTAAAAACCAAAGAGTTTTAACTCTCTGTCTCCCGAGAAAAGGAGCCAAGAGCTGGGAAAAAAAAGCAGGAAGGTGCTTTCCTTGGCTCTGTAGCAGCAGCAATGCACAGGAATGCAGAGGACTGTATGTCCTTGAGCACAAACCGCTCTGAAAAATTTGCCTGCTTCTCTCCCCCCTCTCCTGAGAAACTGCTTAAAGACACAGGAAGGCACAGGATTCATGTCTGGCATAGGGCAGACGATAGGGAATACAGTATCATACAGTCACCCCGGGACATAGGTAAAACACAGAATCATGAAGGTTGGAAAACACCTCCAAGATCATTGAGTCCAACCTTGTCAACTAAACCTTAGTGTGAAGTGCCACATCCAGTTGTTTCTTGAGCACTTTCAGGGATGGTGAGCCCACCACTTCCCAGGGCAGCCTGTTCCAATGCCTGACAACCTCTTCTGTGAAGAAATTCTTCCTGATGTCCAACCTGAACATCCCCTCATGCAGCTTGAGGCCATTTCCTGTTGTCCTATTACTTGTTACCTGAGAGAAGAGACTAACCCCCATTTGCCTATAACCTAGGCAAATGGGGGTCAGTAGTTGTAGAGAAGAGTAAGGTCTCCTTGAGCCTGTTTTACTCCATGCTAGGCAAGTCCAGCTCCCTCAGCTGCTTCTCATCAGATTTGTGCTCCAGATCCTTCATCAGCTCTGTTGCCCTTCTCTGGATATGCCCCAGCACCTCAAAGCCCTTCTTGCAGTCAGGGGCCCGAAACTGGAAACTGTAGTTCAGGTCTCAGCAGTGCACTAGTAATCTGTAGGAACCACTGAAGTAGCTCATCAACTGGCCCAGAATCCCTTAAAACTCTTCTTCTAATCTCTAAATTCAAGCTTAGAGCTTCCCACATGGTCTCATCTGAAAGGGTTAACTGAATCCCTCTATAAGACATCTAGAAAAAACATGCATCTTGACTGATGTTAAAATGAAATCTGAGAAGTTATCCACCACACACAATTTTACAATAATTTTGAAAGCCTTTCAGGCATTAGGACTAAGTCCTCATCTCCCATAAAAACTACAGAGAATGAGGTAAGAAATGCAACCAGATGACTGAGAGACTCCAATAGTAAATACAGATTCCAAAGCACAGCAGTTCTGTCTGCTGTAGTGCAATTCAAACGACATCTATTTTGCTACATGATACAGCATCTGTCTTTTGCCTTTTGGTGTTGATTCTGGAAATACAGTGATAGCAACAGAGCCCAATCAGAAAAAGCAGACTAATCCAGGTGCCAGTGAAGTTTGAGACTTTCCACTGAGGTTAACACAGACTGAACTAGATTTTATCCAGCTCTTCCTGGATCCTCTTTCTTACTTATTACAGCTCCTCAAGGAGAGGCACAATAATCTCCAAGGTAAATCTGCTCTGATGTAGAGGATAGGCCAAACTTCATGCCCTATACAGGGCAAGGGCATGCAGAAGCACACCTTTCTACCAGCGTGAATAGGCAATATGCTGGTAGAACAAGACAAAGGTCATACAGATAGGCAGAAACCTCCTGCACACTAAAATCCAGGGGATAGTTGCCTTTTCATCTCCAAACTTACCCTGGCATGCCAACTGTTCCAAGAGCTAGAGATTTGGGGAGTGATTCCGGCCAACTGGAAGGAAGGAGTCGTAGATCTTTCCCATCAGAGATAAAATGAGTTCTCCAGCCCCTATCACACACGACAAAGGCCCCCACTGCAAAAGCAGGATTTTTGCTTTCTACAGTCCTGTGTAAAAAGTAAAAAAAAAAACAAAACAAAACAAAACAACAAAACCAAAAACACAGAAACAAATCAATACTGGCTGTCTTCCATTCTTCCTGTAATTCAGAAAATAAATACTTCGTGTCAGGATTTTTATCCCATACCTGCTGATGCTGTCGGTGTCAAGTGCCTTTCCTGAAATGCCTACGACCTCTTACCATGAGGGAAATACTGGCAAGATGATTTTAGATTCAGCCCCACCCAAAAAAAACCCCCATTTTCCCACACAAATGCCAACTCTTTCTTTGACTAGCACCAGTTTGGTTTGAGTCAGACCAGGCTTCTGTGAGTTAGAATGCAAGAAAGAGGATGCTGGGATTAAAGCATGGATTAAAGCAAGGAGTTGCTGCTAGGCTGTCTGTTCTCAGACAACCTGCACCTCATTTAAAAGTTGAAGATCCTGAAGATGGAACCTCTTGGGGTAAAGAAACCAGATAAAAAGCAATATCTTAAATCAGGGAGATATCCATATCAGCAGTCTCTATGCCAAATGAAAATTTCACTTTCTTAGCTCAACAGGAAAACTGTGTTGGAAAGGGGTAGATAAGAATCTTAGAATTATTAGAAACAATTGACCTTCTGTTCATCAGACTTGTTTGTTAATTTATCCCAGCCTTCAATGTTTCTGCAGAGAAACACAAGAGTCAAAAGCCACAGATGTTCCTAGGCAGCAACTTACAGGCAGCACAGCAGGAACAAGCAGACAGAGGGGACATCTGTAGAGCTAAATTACCACAAGCTTGGGAAAAGGATGGATTTAAGGTTATATAACCCTTTGGCTAGAGCTGTATCTTTGGTGATGCTGAGGTATTCTCAGCTGAAGTAAATAGCATGCATGATTGCAGACATGCAGCTACCACCACATCAGGTTTTAAAAAGTGAAGTTTAACATGTGTGGCAAGTACAATGGTTAGTGCTTCACATTTGTAAGAATTACCTTTGAAGACACTATCATCAGAAACAACATATAGATTTTATCAGGGGCCTAAATGCTCTCTGGAAAGGTAAAAGAGGTTCTTAAAAGAAAAACACATTCCAACCAGTTACAGGTGAGAATATCAGTAGCAAAAGTATGTAGATTCAAGTCAAGGATGGATAATGCAGGCTGCAGATGTCTCAAGTGTCAGCACATTCCTGTTGAGATCTGCCATGCACATTGGTATCAGGAACTGAAGATCTTACCTGGCAACCTGTGTGCCTATCATTATGTCCCCTTCCTTCATGAGCCTTCGACTGTAAGGTCTGTAACACAGGCAAACACAGCTTACTGTACGCAACTTTAACAATGTTCCAGACACACTAAGAATTAGTAGCAACCAGTTGACCCAGAAGGAGAGTATCAGCAGTGTTGTTGAACAGACCACAAATAGTTTGTCATTGTAACAGCATAACCAATGTTTTCCAGAGCCAACTACTTGAGCATCCCGGGCAGGAGTGTTGGGGGGATGACACCACTGATCTTCCCAACATGGTCTACCTCTACATGAAGCTTGAGACTCAGGGAACTATCTCTGAATTTAGTGTCCACAAAGCCTCTTCAAACTACCCAGTCTCCCTGTGCATCAACTACTGCTTATTGGGTATATCAGCAATGTCCAACTTAGAATATGTATCTTTAAGTACAAGTTTGCTAAGTTAAATTAAGCAGGAACTGCTATGGGTCTGCAGTCTCATTTGAGTACATTGCATTTCATTTGAAGACATGACAAGGAACAGCAGCTGATTCCAAGAAAAGTCTAGGGCAGCAGAAACATTACCCCAATGTCTAGCTAAATCTGGCACAGCTCTATATTTTGAGTCTTGTAATTAATATGAGCTTTATAAAAAGAAGACAAAGGCATTGAGACTCTGGCGACAGTGGGTGCTGCCAGTGCATGTTGTTTTGAGGTTTAAGTGGCAAATCAAATGAGGCATTTTAGCCAGAAATTCAGAAAGGACAAAAAGGTATACCTCATGTAAGGGTCAACACTGAGAAACACCGATGCAAGCAGCAACTCTGCGATGAAAAACAAAGCAAATTCCTGGATATTAACAGTGCAGTAGAGCATAGTTTCCAGAAGTCAGTTTTCCAGCTAAATTGATAGGAACTCCTGACAGCTCAAAGCCCCCACATCCCATCTTTGTTTAGGGAAAACCTACCAGAAATGACTACTACATTCATTACTTTTGGGTTATTGGTATGCTGTTGAAAAAGAAACTTTCTGCAGTGTATCCTTAGGAAACCATCTTATTTTCAACTCCGCAATTTTGTATATGCCTCCTCTCTCTACAGAAGGGTCACACAGACAGAATTCCTAAGCAAAACTCTAATTTAATTTTGATGCCTATAAAATGTCATTCCACGATTCAGCCAGAAGAGGGTGATAAGACACCCTGGCACAGGTAAATACGAGCTACTTGGTTCCTTAAATAGAAGGCATTAGCTTATCTTTTCTAAGTAGCCTAATTCACCTTACTGTCTCTAATAACACCAGTTCTTGGGAAATACATTGTTAAACATGTTTTAAACTTCTCATTTACACAGCACTTTTAGCGGTTCATCTCCACCTACTAATATTTTTCATTGCCTGTGCTGCAGTGGTCTAGCTAATACAAGCTAGAAATGTATTCAAATACCTTCCCATTACTCAAGAGTGAGCAAGAAAGACACATAACATAACAAGGAAGGCCACTGCCTTTAAAAGTGCCACTGTAGTATGAACTTATGCCTCTTTTTGCTTTAGGGATTAAAATAGGAAGGAAGAAATTACTCCATGTTCTTAAATACCCACAGGCATGAAATTTTTAAGTGCATCTGTATATGTAAGGAGAAAACAGTTTTCTGTAAACATAATTGGTACTTTAATAACCTTCTGCACAATTCCTCCTGCACACCCTTTAAAGTGTGGCAAATTTTGTAAATGACAAGTGGTGAGATGAGGCTCAAGAAAATATGGTAAAAATGTCCATGTGAAACCAAAAATCAAAGTTCATTCTTTTATCAACAGCTCTTGCTGTTGATATGGTAACAAGTTATCATATTCCTTACTCTTTTCAAAACAGAGAAACACAGGAATAAAAACTGTCCTTTTTTTTTCTGTTTATATTCAACCTCTCTTCTTGTTGCAACAGAACAAATAAGATAAGGACTGGCAAAAAAAAAAAATTTTGAATGCAGGCAGAAGTCTTGCCATCTTGCTTCTTTAAATAAAAGATCAGCCTTCACTGACTCCAGCCCTGAGGTCTTTCAGCTATAGCCTCATTCCCAATGCAGTCACTGCTCTCCCTCAGCACTATCCTCAATATTTTCCCTATCAGCATGAAAAACTCCACTGAAAACATACTCCTATAGGGTATCATCTTCTCCATCTTTTCTCAAATGATTTTGCAAATTAAAGTAGATAAAAACCTTTTACTAGTAAAATGTGTTGAGTTTTACTACAGTTACCTCATTGGTTCTGTGTCACAGTCCACTTCTCTCTTTCTACATTAAACAAATTCTGTTTTCCTTGTGGCTTTGAGGTTTCCTTGTCGGTTTTGAGGCCATACCACTTCGGTAATTTTCTCCATTTGCAAACACATTCGAATGCCTTTGCCATCAGGCAGCAAGTGCACTTAGGCAACATGAAACTCTGAAAGGCGTGCCGCAATTGCTGTGTACTGGACTTACAAGAGTTCAGTCATTGTTTCTAAGGGCATTACCAGAAGGCAAGGTGTCTTTGAAACTACCAACCCCATCAGTATATTTCTTCAGCAATTGTCCTTCTCCCTTAAGGCACATGGCTTGTGACAAGCCGCCAATTTTTGAAATTCCAAACAGAAATATGCAGCTTTATAGATGCACGGGCATACATCAGCTATCAGATAACCTGCACAAAAATTAGTAATAACACTTAGCACTCTGCTCACCTCCATCCTTTAGATTTGGCAGCTCTATCTCTTTCAGGTCAAAGTCACTGGTTTTGGGAAAACCATCAAAATGCTTCTTTAGAACCCATGCCTTGGCAATCACCATCCTGTGCAACAAACACAAAGTACACCAGTCAAAGCGATGCCCAACAGTGGTGGGCTGCTCATGGGGCTGGTTTAGATTTCATGAGGCAAAACACTTATCTCGATAACATGCCAAGAAGATCTCTGCTTGGTTCTGTGTTAATATCATCGGATAAAGAAAATGTCAGAAAAGTCACCTCATTGCTTTAGAAACCCAGATCTTCCTGAGACCTGCCAGACCTCTCTGCCTGCTGGCAGCAAGTCCTCATGTGGGAAGTCAACCCAACAAAATGTGCAACTCCCACTCTAAAGATACTAAAGAAAGAAATCTACTAGTTTTAGGAGGAAAAAAAAGTCCCATTAGAAAAAAAATTAAAAACTTAAGTCTATTGCTCCCCTTACCTGAACCTAAATTTTTACAAGCTTGAACCAAAGTGCAAGTGAGAAAAACAAAGGTAAGCAAGACCTCTTTCTGTGACACTCATCATATTGAAAGAAAATGCTTCTCCAGTTGTGAAGCTCAGAGCTTGCAATTGGGAGCATATTGCTACCAACATTTTCCATAGAAGACAGAAACAAACAAATGACTTGCATTAATTCTATCCTCACAAGTCCCTTTCCCTTCTTATACCCAAGTGAAAAAGAAAGAGAATCTTATACTTAGAGCAGGCAGGTGAAAACGGGGTCTTCTGCTGACAAGTCAATAACCTTCTACATCCGACTCAGTCAGTGACTGGACTCCTTCGGTCACACACACTTTAAAAAGGCGAAATGTCTGCTGTCAGCAGTACACTTCCCCAGGATTAAGTGTAAACCCTCAGTAAACATAGCATAGGTCACACCCAGTGTGATTCACCTTCCTCGCATTAAGATTTGAGATCAGTCCTCCAAACCACCCCCAGTTCAGTGCCCAGCCAGTTGCACAGGCACATTATCAAGCATGCAAAGCTAAATGCACACACTGCATGGTTCTAGAACCCAAAAAATACTGCAGTCTGGAGACCAAGACTATCCACCACAACAGGAGTTTCTTCAAATCACATTTTACTCATCCAGAACTCTTAAGAGTTCTACCTCTGTGGAAAAATATCTAATTAAAAATTAATGTCGATTTCATTGCTCAATTCATAATTTAACACAGCAAATGGCCCACATGTTTGCCACTCATGGTCTGTGCTCTGACATGTTCACTGTTCCCAGTGCAAGGAGAGCTTGTGTGGCTAAGTCTCCATCTGCGAGCCACCTTAAGAAACAATTGGCATTTTGCCCCAACTATGTTGCAATGAGATATGTAGCATGGGGGAAAACTTTGTCCAGGGGACCATCTTCACCTTTTGTTCTTTTTGTGAAAACGCACAAGTACAACATGAAGGGTGAAAAGTGTAGAGAAACCAATACACAGCAACGTGTTCAACTACAAAACACATGAAGACAGAAGTACTAATTAGTAACAAGGACCCGAGAAAAAAAAAAAGCAAAACGTGTTTACTAAAGACACACATGCAAGCATCAGGGAGAACAGGGCAAGTTCTCCACTATTTAGATAAAAGAGTAAGTCACCAAATCCAAAAACTAATCAGGACTCAACTCACACAACTTTCTATGATGAAACAGAGATATTCCGTGTTCCTCAATGACAAACACAAGTGAGGGTTTCCTGCACCAGAAACGTGTGCTGGGGAAATCACCTCTCACAAAACGAAAAAAGTATAATCAAAATCAATGTCAAAGCCTCCCACAGTCGGTAAGTTGGCAGCCAAAGCCAGCATTTGTATCTGCCACTATATGTATCTGCTTTGGTATCAACAGTGTTTGGCTGTAACAAGATACCATGACACTGCAGCAACAACAAAGCAAAGCCAGAAAACACGTTTACAGGAGCAAAAGGTGTGTTCAGAGTAACACAAAACTGATATCACTCACTAGCTTACACTCACAGGCGTTGAGAGAGATTTGTCCCACCTGTGTGCCCCGCATTTGGATAGGTACCCAAGTGCCCCAACCAGGAATGAGCAGGGATAAAGGGATGATGGCTAGGCTGGCAGCCATTCACTGATGTGCCATTTGTACCCGCAAGAGTAACCCATCAGTGTATTCAGAAATGCTTTGTCTTCCACCGTGTCACACGTTTGTGAATCATCAATATCGACTCCCTGCTTTTTGTCTCTTTTGTCTGTATGCCTCCAAGGCACAGCCCTGTTCTTTATTTTCCCACTATCCTATCTTAATAGCTTGAGTCTCCATGTCTGAGTACAGGAACTTACTACTTGCCTGAGGGCTGTCCTTTGTTTTCCCTACCTGGCGCTGTCAAACGGGCTGTAATCATGACGATCTGCAAATCTACATCCTATCAGTACGGGCCTTTTCTGGCTCTCTTCTGTTGTTTCCCCGGGTGCTTCCACTCTCACACCTCCCATTCATACGAATCCTCACCTTCCTATCAAAAATCTCCACTTTTTGTAATACACCGGTTTTTTCAGCAGAGCAATGATTCCACCTAGGATCAATACTGAAAGACTAATTTCATTGAACCATTTTTTATTATATTTAGGCCTAATTTTAGAAACAGGACAAATTCTCTGCTTACCATTTCTCTTTTTCTACTGCAATTGCATCATTATAGCCACTTCAAGACTAGAAGACTTTTCTGTAGGTTGTAAAACAAAAAGACCCAAAGCAAACAGAAAACAGAACACAGACACATGTGTGATTAATGGATACACAAAGTAATTTCCAAGTTAACAAACCAAGACTATTTTGTATATTTAGATACAAAATCCTGAGTGGTAAGTACTACATTGCTTAAGCATATCAAATAACCCCAAAGGATAAACAGCAGTGATACAACATTTGTGGGGTCCAGTTAAATCTTACTGGACTAAGCATGCCACAGCCACAACCTCAGCTCCAAGAACAGTAACCTGCTCTTGTAAACTGCAAAACTGCTTTGTTTTCAAGGTCAGTAGGTTTGAATAATACATTTGACAGTGAGTTATATCTTAGTTAACCAGGAGTTCTGTGATTTTTAAAAAAATTTTGTAATGAACTATGTTTAATTAGTTTAAAAATATTTGACTGTGATTTTTTATTCTGGTTGATTCTGAGCTGGTTTTGATTTAGATCTGTGTTGGCTGAGTGACAGTAGAAAACCCTGAGAAATTACCTCACTGCACATGCAGAAAGGAGCTCCATGGACCCATACCCCTTGGAGAACTTAATCAATAGTTGAAGAACAAAGTTCAATAAAGAATTATTTAATGGTTATCAATTAACTAGAGAATAATTAGAAGTCATAGAACAAGACAGATATCTTGAGAAAGTTAAGGAGTCAAAGGCCTATACACCCCAGAAAACTTGATTAATACATTGCAGGTGCAGTAAGGGAGCCATTTCATAGTCGAGTACACCCCACAAAACTTAATCAGCAGTAATTGTCTAACCAGGACAGTAAATTTAATAAAACACTGTCTAGCTATGGATAAAACTTGGGTTATCCATTAAACAAAGATGGATGAAATGTTCTGGAAGTAATTAAAAGAAACAAAACACATATACCATGATGCAATAAATTGGGCAGTTGTTTCTTTGAACATGCCTGTGGCAAATAAATTCCTCATATGTTGCCAATTTTGACTCAAAATTGTTACTAGGAATGTTTGTCTAACAGCTTTTTGCTGTTAGATTTACAACTCTTTGTTTCACTTTTGCGTGTTTTCTGTATAAAGTGTTTCATAGACCATTATAATCATTACAGTAAAGAGACTGCTATGATAACTTGAGAAAGAACCAATGACAGTGATAAGAAGACTGTTTTAAAAATAAGGGGATGCATTTCTGCTTGATTTTCTTAAAAAAGAACCATCAAAGCCTTTGAAGTGAACTCCAAGACAGCATTTATTCTGATGTCCTTCAAACCCTCCTTGCCCTGTGGTCTAGCCCATCAAGTTACCAAATAATAAAGACTATCAAGGAAAGAACTAATAGATTGGGAAATCTTGGCTTTTTGCACTAAGAATATACATAAAAAAGCAAAGATCCCATCTGTGTTCAGACACTGCAGTTGCTGCAAACTGTACCAGAGCTGAAAGCTAAGAACCTTCACACAGGTAATCATAACTCAGGTACCCAAAATCAGCATGGATAAGGAGGTTCACAATGCAGGGGAAAATGGAAGAGAGAAGGAAGAGGTGAAAACCGTAATTCCATAATACATACTAGCAACTAGAAAAGAAGGTCAGGAATAAAAGAGACAGACAAGTCTGAGAAAATTGAAATAGTTTGACTGGAGGCCGAAGAGCTAGTGGTGATACCTGAAATCTGGGAATCTTCACACTAAAGCAGAAAAGCAGTAAAGTTCTCAAGGGAGCATGAGTCAAACCAGAGAAGTTTACCTCTCTTAAGTAACCTCAGCTATTATTCCTGACTGGTGTGGTATGGTTTCCTAGCCTGGACTTGCCCACATCTAACCGTGAGGACAAAATCCTCTTAGAAACCTGTCAGTTACATATGAGTTCAATTCAAATTTTGGGTTAGCTTAACAGTTCATCTTCCTGATAGTCACAATTTGCAGATATGATCGTGGTACTTTTCCTTGTACCTCCATTCTGAAGCAGCTACACCTATGGTCACACCCACATTGTAAGAAAAGGGTATGATTAAAAGCTGAGTGAAGTGTATCTCAGACATAATTAGTTTGTAGATTGGTTCTGAGGAGAAATTCACCCATTATCACAACAGCAAAGCTTTTCTAATCGTCATCTTATCTATTTTCTTCTGCCAGATCTAATTTATTTGTATTCTGCAGTATTTCAAAGCAAAGTGCCAAGAACCAGCATAAGGGACAAATACCTCAAAAAAGGAAAACAAGCCACAAAAAAACCCCAAATAAGCATAAAAGGACTTCTTGGCAAGTCCTGCCAAGGGCGTAGTAACCCAGAGGCCACCTCAGGATTTCCTATACACATACAAGGATTACCAACCACAAATCCTACATGCCTACAAGTTTTAGCAAAAATTAGTCCTCCCCACTTGGCTTAATTCTTACAATGCTTTTTCAATTGTATTTTTTTTCCCCTGTGATAAGAACAAAGTAAAGGCAAACCACTCCCACACCACTTTTGGCAGAGACCATACTGCAAATATCCACGCAAGCATGACACTGCATTATGAAACAATAAAGTTGCAAAATCACTTCCTTATGCAATACTATCAAATCTTGGAAAAAGGTCAGATTGAAGGTGACTAGTTATCACTCTGCTAAATGACTGTGCCACCCTGCACATTGTTACAAGGCTGCAATTCCAACGGAGGTTCAAAGGAGGAAGTTCACAAGGGGAAGTGAAAAGGGAAACCAACGCCATCACAGAAATAGGTCAGCTGCATTCATCTCTCAGAAATTGCACATAAAGACCATATCACTCTCTACACCCACTGAAAACTCTATACCCACTCTCTACACTCTGAAAGGAGGTTGTAGCCAGGTGGGAGGCTAGTCTCCAAGTGACAAGTGACAGGTTGAGAGGAAATAACCTTAAGCTGAGCCAAGGGAGGTTTAGTGTAGGTGCTATGAAAATATTCTTCACAGAAAGGGCTGTAAAGCATTGGAACATGTTGCCCAGAGAACTGGTGAAATCACCATATCTGGAAGTGTTCAAAAAAATATGTAGATATGGCACTTGATGATATGTCTACTACATGGACAAATGACATTCATCTACTGGTGAACATGGCAGTGCTAGGTTGGACTTGATGATCTTAAAGGTCTTTTTCCAACTTTAGCAATTCTATGGTTCTATGGGGTATGGCAGGTGATATGGGCTGACAAACAAAGCTGAAGCTTCTTGAAAGGCCAGCTGTGCTTTCCCAGTCACTGCACAGCACCCTAAATTGCTTTCAGGCACTTTTTGTACTTCTGCTATACTTAAATGCTGATACAGGACAAACACATGTTGCAACATCAGTAAATGCAAAATTTCCTCAAAGCTGTAATAACATACTATAGCTCAGTTTCACTTCTTAGGTTTGCAGAGATAGGCCTGTTACTGCACCACAGAGAGAAATGTTTAATCTACTTGATTTTACAGCTGCCAAAAAAAACCTTTGAGTTTTTAAAAGCTTAGATTTCTACAAAGGTTAAACATCCCCTTGCAGCGTGCACATCTCTTGCAGCATAGTGTACTAAGTGAACTCAGAAGGCAAGAGACAAGCTTCAATCTGGTGCTTTCTAGCACCACCGATCTCTCTGAAGCCCCCTCCTGGATTTCTGTAATATTACAAGGGTAGTTTCAACCTTGAACAAGTTCCTGCCTGTAACATGCACAACCAACTTCTCCCTCAAAGATGGAAACTTGCTGCTCCAGCCCACTTAGCACATACAAGACATACCTCTGATCTGTTATCTGGTATCTGTTACCTGTTATTTGTAATATTAAGGAGACCGAGATAGATAAATTAAAAATTAAAGTGACATGAGGAAAAAAAGAAGGGAGATGTTAACGAGAGTCTAAGGAAACAAATTTTAAGAGTGGAATCACAGATCAGTGATCAGCACACAGACAGGCGAAGTTGTATTACTTTTGAAAGATAAACATTTCACAGTCTCTTCAGAAATTGTTCAGGCAACCTGCCTAATATCTGACCTTGCCACAGTCTGGCAGCAGAAATCTCAGAACTCTCCATTGTGCTATTTTTCCCAGTATGGTGTCCAGAGGTAAGCAAGTGAGCAGCAGATAAGGCACCATCAAATGCTTCTGGCTGCAGTAGTTCCAGCTGCAGTGCTGTCACTAGTAATGCCTTAAACAGCTGCATCCAACGTAATTCCTGAAGCAAGCAAATACACTTTATTTTTTTCCCTAGTGTAATATAGGCCTGCACTCTGAATTATTTCAAATAACTAAAATAACATCAAACCCAGTAGTTCAGGACACCAAGTTTTACAGCAGACCTCAGCAGTAACACTGTCCAGCTGACAGTGTAAGACTGGAGCCAGCCTGCAAAATCCTGGTCCATTTACACAGCACGACTAAAGCAGGCTCAGGAATGAGTAAATGCATCCAGCCGACTTCACTCTCCCGCTTTGACCGGTGCAGAAATAAATAGACAGCTACTGTTCTTCCAGTGACACGTACTCACACATTTTGAACAAATTCTCCTTATTCTGCTTGAATGGAAGCACGTCTATGTAAATCACAGCAACAGATTTGAACAGGCACAGATGGCGATTATTATTCCCCTTTTTTTTTTCTTGGGGATGGAGGGGGTGGTATAGTAGGATTGCATTGAAAGTATAGAACCGCACTTCCTTCATTTTAATATAATTTCAGGGCGGTACAAAAGCACTTCCCGCCGCAGCCTGGAGTTAACGCTCAAGCTCCTCAGCCCCGCTACAGAACCCCACACGAACGCCCGGGTGCCACGTCCACCCCCACATCCCCCGGGCACCACAGGCCTCCGGCCGCCCTCCTTCAAGGGGCCGGCA
>NW_008236932.1:4913337-4938344 GCF_000691975.1 Corvus brachyrhynchos | reverse complement strand
GGGATTTGCCCCTCGCGGGCGGTGTGGCCTAACGGGTATAGCATTCCCGCAAGCGGGAAAGGCAGGCTCTGCGGTGTTCTGAAACACCGGGCCTTTTCTTGCTTTCGCTGGCGGCCCGCTTGGCGACAAACCGTGGTTTTCCATGAGGCTGTACCCACGTGTCGTGATAAGCTTTGTGTAAAGGCACGTCGCTTAGAAATGCTGAAGTACAGGTTATTGTTGGGATGCTGCCTGGATCTGTCGTCTACTTGGCTTTTTTGTTTATAAATGCATTATATTTTTGTTGTAAAAGACATACGTTCTTTCGATTTTCTCACACGTCTAGTTGTTTGTTTGGCAGTGTGATTCATTGGCGTATTCTTTCTTCTTTACTCTGAAATATGTAGGATTACAAATACCTTTCTTACTGCTTCTCAGAGGAATACTTTGCCTGGTCCCTTAGGAAGAGTGAGAAGATGTACATCAAGTCGATTGTTCTTGAAGGTTTTAAATCCTATGCTCAGAGGACAGAAATTAAAGACTTTGACCCGTTATTCAATGCCATTACTGGCTTGAATGGTAGTGGCAAATCCAATGTCTTGGACTCCATTTGTTTCGTGCTGGGAATCAGCAATCTGTCACAGGTAAAGAGACGGGACATTTAAGAAAGGTCTTCTGCCAGCAACATTTCATGTTGCTCTAGTGAGTAACCTCCCACGGAAGTCCTGAAGTGGTGCTTCTTTGAAACAAACAGTTTTACTATCTGGATATTTCGTTGCATAAATCTGGGTCTCTGTCATTGTTGTTCATGCTTACATTAAGGTTGAGTTACAACTTCATCCTTATACCACAGTTATAAAAAGTATGTGGCTTAAAACAATAGACTAAAAATAACCACTTAAAAAGTAACTTCAAACCGAAGGTCTTTTCCATCTAAAGGTACTAATTTACTTATTTGTAATAAATGTTTTCAGTTCTTGATTGGGTCTTGAAATCTGGCTATCTGGTTCATCATAAAAAATTTAAAAAGTGGTTTTCATGCAATGCCTGCTATTTAAGAGATAATATATCTGCTTTATTCTCATAAAAAACTGTGTGCTCTGACACCAGTTTTAATCTGTCTGAAGGTGATTTTTTGATTTCCTTTCTTTCCCATCCCTACCTCCCCCCAGTTTTAGACAAAACCAGCAGACCCCCAAGGAACACTTTCTGAATCATTTCCCTGTGAACTGCATTGTGAAAAATAAATGTCTGTTAAATAAATTTACTGGTGGCTGGCTTTTTTTAAACACGTATGCAGTGTTTGTCTGGAGCCCCATGCAGAAACAATTAGCTGGATAACTAAAACTAGACTGGTACACACGGCTAGTGGTTTTACAGTGATAGTGCCTTGAAGCTCCCATGTGTCAGTTCACATGGATTCTTAAATATACAGCTAGGCCTTCATTTTTTTCATTAATTTCTCCAAAACCTACAGTAGTACAATGAAAATGTGAAATTAATTACTTTCAAAAAGGTATATATCTTTTCCCTGGACTTAGGTGCGAGCTTCCAACTTGCAAGACCTAGTTTATAAGAATGGGCAAGCTGGAATTACAAAGGCAACCGTATCTATTAACTTTGATAATTCGGACAAGAGTCGAAGTCCCCTGGGATTTGAAGCTAATGATGAGATCACTGTGACTAGGCAGGTGAGTCTTTAACATCTGTATTTTTTAATAACCTATATATATATACATTTTTACCATGCTCAACAGAGTGGTCAAGGGAAAAAAGGGTAATTTTTGAAGTCCTTGAGTTTCTGCAGTAGAGGCAAGGCTTCTACATTGCCCCCACAGTGTAGTTAGTTAGCTACTGTAGGAGTAGATCCAGTGTGCTAGCTAGAAATGTTCATAAAGCAAGGTATAATTTTCTATCTTGTGGTTTTTTCTGCTTTCATATCTTCTTAATATCTGAACAGTGTGTTAAATTTGGTCTCCAAAGGAACCTTTATTTTTCTGATGAAGATGTTGGGGTTCTGGTTTTCGATTTTTTTAATCGGTTGGTTTTTTAAAGAAGAGTTTTTGGAAAGTTTGTCAGTATTGTCCTCAATGACTAGTTTTTCTTATATTTTAGTTAAATATTTTGAATGTCAAACAAGTTGTGTTCTGATGTTCTTCATAGTATGCACATACATGTGTATGCAAAGATATAATACATGTGATTTTCTCGGATTTTTTAGTCTTTATTACAGTTTATAGTCTCACAACACCAAGTGGTTTTTTTTGTCTTTGTTCTCCAGGTTATTGTTGGAGGTAGAAATAAGTATCTTATCAATGGTGTTAATGCTGCCAACAGCCGTGTGCAGGATCTCTTCTGTTCTGTTGGACTCAATGTCAATAATCCTTACTTCCTTATTATGCAGGTATTGTATGCATCTTTATAAAATCCAGAAAGAGTAGGACTTGCACTAAATTTAAGGCAGGTGAGATAGCGGAAGAACACTTAATTTCCTAATTAGAGTAGCATCTTACCAAATAAAAACAAGGCGTCTGGTAAGTAGTTAATGTTTCCAGTCCAGCATAGTTTGGCTCTAAAACACATCTTGTAGCACAAGACCTTGTGTGGCCCTCATGTTACCAAACTTTTCTAAAACATGTGCCCATCTTATTTTCTATTTTTTTTCTGCTTAAGAGATAGGTATTGCTTTTATTATTATGCTAAAATGACAGATTTTATTTCCTAGTCTTTATGTTCCCTGTTAGACAGTATTTTGAATGAAGCTGAGATATGTACCTTCTTAAGTCACAATTATCCAAAGAAGGCTGATAAATTGAGAAGGCTCTGTTAAGGACTAGGCAAATCCTTGAAATATTTGCAAGGAATAATAAAACAGAACAGAATTTATTGTTTCGAATGTAACTGTCCCAGGAGGAAGGCAAATATGGGGACAGTTTTGTATATATTCTGTTTCTCCCTATTACATATGAGCTACATCACCAAAAAAGCTGGTTTATGATTAGGAGCTTATTTAACATCAGCAACCCAGTAAGACTCTAGAATATATATTTGTATTACTCCCTTAAGGAGTAATCAGTACTGTGGAGATTGAGCCTAAGATACGATGTAAGGGCCATTTCAAGCATGCTACCTGAAAGAGTGACATATTTGAACTTTGAAGAGCAACACTATTTAGTAAACTAGTTTATTCTTGTAGCAAAAAAATTTAAAAAGTGCTTGAACTTATAATACAATGTATAAAAGTGAGTGGGGGTTTGGGGTTTTGGTTTTTCTTTTTACTACTGCATAGTACTCAACCACTGTTCTTATTTTATCTTTCTGTCACCAGGGACAAATTACCAAAGTTCTAAATATGAAGCCACCAGAGGTAAGAAAGTTGTGGGAGTTTTTTTGTCTGAAGTTTTACTGAACTGATTTGAATGTTGGGAGAGGGATAACAAAAATAAAGGTGTTGGAGGGAGATGAGATGTTCAACTGAGTTGAACCAATCTAGCATACGAGGAAGCATCAAAGTTTTTTGCATTGTTTCATTTTAGATTTTAGCTATGATTGAAGAAGCAGCTGGTACTAGGATGTATGAATGCAAGAAAATAGCTGTCCAGAAAACCATAGAGAAGAAGGAATCCAAACTGGAAAACATTCAAATGGTACTACATGTTGAAAAATACACTTTCATTCATATTTGTTAAAGATAACCGAGCAACTAGTTTAATGTGGATTTTGACTTGTAGAATGTTTCTTTTCTGCATGTGGAACTAGACATGCATAGACATGTTTAAAGTTTAGGGTTCGGTAAAATCAGAATATAAATGTTCTGCTATGTGTTTCAGGTCTTAAATGAGGAGATCAGTCCAACTTTACAGAAACTGAAAGAGGTATGGAAAAATTAGAAGGGTGGTAAGGTAGGCCCTTCAAGTACTGAAAAAATATTTTCAACTACCCTGCACCAGTATGTTTTGGCTAAAACAATCTCATGTTTTCAAGCTCTGTAGAATCTTATAAGAGAGCAAAATTTTATCATCTTTCCATGTACAGAGACTGTGACATTTTGGACCTCCAGGAAATTCTAGAGATGCAGGAAGAAGGAAGAAAACAAGAGAACAAAATAAAAATATGTTTAAAAGCGTCTTAGTTCTTAAAAAACTAAGTCAAGCGGTATTTCTGGTGTGCAATCAATTATATGAGTATTGATTTATCTGAGATTTTTCTGAGCAGGCCTGCAATGTTTAATACCAAGTATACTAAATAACGTGGAGGATCCTTCCTCTTACTTTCAAATACCAATGTTTAGAGGTGCTTAGAAGATTTCTATAGTAGTCTAATGTAGCACTGTTTTTCCATCAAATTTTTGAGGTTTATTTTCTTAATTTTATTTTTGTCTGTTCAGGAACGAGCATCCTATCTAGAATACCAGAAAATACTACGAGAAATAGAACATGTAAGCCGCTTTTGTGTAGCTTATCAGTTTGCTGTGGCTGAAGAAACAAAGATGTCCTCCGTTGACATGTTAAAGGAAATGCGGTCTGATGTACAGAAGTTTCAGGAATCCATGGCTGAAATTGAACAGAAGGTAAAACAACTTAATGAAGACATAGCAGAGATGGAAAAGGAAAAGGATAAGGTAAGTAAAAACAGACTTGTGCTCATCTGAATACCTAAATACAAAGAATTTTAAGACATGGGAATTATTTTTACAGATAGTATCCCCTTTTCTTCTTCTGGTGGGTTGTTTAGATTATGCGTTGTTCATTGTTGGTTTTGGCCATTGTCTAGAAGACATCCATTTAAAGGGTGGTTTTTTTTGCCTGAAATGCAAATGAAAAATAACTGAAGCATAAAAACTGTTTGCCCTCAGGTTTCCACTCTGTGCATTCAATGGTAAGTTTTGCCAGAGACTTTTTTCTCCCTTTTTGTTGATGTCTCAAAAGAAGAGAAAAGTAAGCAAGCTTTTGTTTGACAGTAAACAATATTGACTTCAATTTTGGGGGCAATAAATTTAACTAGCTACTGAATGGCCCATAGAGTCTTTGGATGTCTAAATCCACAGTGTCCCATCTTATGGAATGATGTGGCTCTTCAATAGTAGCTTCAAGTTAGGTTGTATTACAGAGGGAAGAGATGTTCTGACCTGTTTGTGTTGGAGACTACTGCCTGCTTGGTCAGATTTTCTTCTATATAAAGCTGTGAACAGAAGATGAAATATTACAAATACTGTATTGATTTCAGAGGCTAAAATAAAATGCCTTCATTACTGATTGTAGGAAGTAGGTGGTAGACTTCGTGCACTGGAGGCTGCTCTTTCAGAAAATCAAAGAGTTAATACAAAAGCACAAAGTGCTCTTGATCTCAAGAAGCAAAACTTAAAAAGTGAAGAGGTTAAGTACAAGGAACTGGTAACACGTATGCAGAAGGTAAGATATTTGTATATAATTTTCTTTACATACTAAATTAATTCAGATTGTGGGAACAGCTGGTTTTTCTTTCCTGTTACGGTATGAAGAATCCTATGATTGGCAAGAATTACATCAGGAAAGCAGAGACAAATGTTAAGGGCACTGTTTAATTTGTATGGCATAGGTAGTAGGTTCCCTTTAGAAACACACATGATGTAAATACAAATAAAGTGCAATTCTTCATGGTTCCAAATTTTCTGTTAAGCTCAGCAGAGATCCCTATAGCTTCAAACTATTATGCTTTCTGGACGTATGTTACTCTTAAAATTAAATGACAAATCTCTGCCTTGAATATTTTTGACGGTATTTTTTATGCAAGAGGATCGCTTTTTAATTATTGGGAAGAGAGAGATAATTCTCCTAGTTCTTGGGCAGTTGTTACCGCTTCCTGTATTTCATCTGTCTGTAGATATTCAGTACGCTCAGGGGCAAGTAACACATTTGAAAACATGCAAAGACATGTTGCAAGATCACAAAATCTGACAAAGGGTCATAGAAATGTAGTTGATGAAACTACTTGTTGCTCCTCACCTAAACAAAATGAATTTCGAGGTAATGGACTCAGGTTCCCTTTTAGTTTTTTTATTTATTTTTTTGTTCTTTGTTTTGCTGAAGGATTCTAAAGCATTAGTGTCAAAGGAGAATGAGGTAAAGAATTTAGAGAAAAAACTAAACATTTCAGAAGAAGAATGTGAAAAAGATGCACGTGCTTTAGCCGCAGCGCAACAGCATTTTAATGCTGTGTCTGCTGGCCTGTCCAGCAATAAGGATGGTGAAGAAGCTACTCTTTCAGGACAGATGATGATCTGCAAAAATGAAATTGGCAAAGCAGTAACAGAGGCTAAACAGGTAAGGAGAAAAGCTCAGCCTGTCTCAGACCTGCCTTCATGCTTTTGAAAATTGTCTGAAAACCAGTTGACAAACACATGCTTGAAAGATCAATGAAAAGAGGTGCAGAATATCTGTGCAAGATATTTTACATTTTGGCATACGCATTAAGCTAACTTTTTGATAAAATACAAACAAAATATCCTTGCACAGAAAAATGCTTTAGCATTGCTGTGAGGAAGTATTAGCAAGTGGCATTTGAGATACAAAGAAGGACTCACTGTACTCAAATGATCAGAAGTACTGAATAGGAAAAAATTAAGACTGTTGTCCGTGATACACAATCAAACTAAGAGATTTCTACAGTAAAACTTAATGGAATCAAAATAAAGATGCCTGAGACTGTGAAATGGAGAGTTTAGAAGAAGCTGTTTTCTCCTTAGTTAAATTGTATGCTCATCACACAACTGAAAGAGATGACACTTGTTTTGTCTTAAGATAGAAAACCTCTGCTGGGGTGGCTCTGATAGTGGGGTTTAAATTTTCAAAGTTCACTTTTCCTTGTCTCACTTAAGGAGAAATTCGTCTCCATTAAGTAAAACAGTAGCTGTATCCCACCTTATTTTACTTTGTTTCTTCTCAGACTCTGTTCATGTTCTAATATGTTACCATCGTTAAATACAAGATCTATGTTTTTGTTTCCAGATGACCTGTGCCATTATTTTCAAAAGCCAAGGCTGCTTTTTGTCATATCTGCAACTAGTGGAAAATTTTATAAATTACATGGGCAGCTTGATAGTGCAAGTGTTCTAAATTTGCACCTGCAAGACTGTCTTTGAAGCTCTGGTTCCATATTTGCTTGCTCCTTACAGGCTCAAATGAAGTTGAATTATGCACAAAAAGAATTAAAGACAAAAGAAGATGAAGTTAAAAAGGTGGACGAAGGCTACAATAAATACCGAAAAGCATTGGAAGATGTTGAAAAAATGAAAATAAGCCTAGAGAACAAAATAAAGGAGCTGAACTATTCAGGTCTGTACAGACTTCTGATGCGTAATGTTGGGGCAGTATACAAAGGAGTATAAAAGTATCATGAGTTGACCCTGACTGGATGCCAGGTGTCCACCAAAGCCATTCTGCCACACCCCTTCTCAACTAGACAGAGGAGACCATACATGGCAAAAGCTCGTGTGTTGAGACAAGGACAGGGAGAGATCACTTGGCAATTACTGCCATAGGCAAAATAGACATAACTTGGGGAAATCAATTTAATGTAATTTCCCAGGCTGTATTTCGTTCCTGATCTTCTGTACCTCCTCTCTGTGAGTAGTGCCAGGGAACAGGGAATGGGGTCTGCAGTCAGTTCCTCACATGTTGTCTCTGCCACTCCTTCCTCCTCAGGGGCAGGACTTGCACCCTTCCCCTGCTCCACCATGGGGCTCCTCCCAAGGGAAGCAGTCCTTCATGGACTTCTCCAACGTGAATCCTTCTCATGGCCTGCAGTTCTTCACAAACTGCTCCAGCATGGGGTGCAGTCCCTCAGGAACAGGCTACTCCAGTGTGGGTCCCCTGTGGAGGGTCACACATCCTGCCAGCAAACCTGCTCCTCTGTCCATGGGTCTAAAGGTTCTGACAGGACTCTGCTCCAGTCTGGGCTTCCACAGGCTGCAGGTGGATATCTACTACACTGTGTACTTCTGTGGGTTGCAGGGCACACCTACCTCACCATGGTCTGCACCATGGAGTGCAGGGGAATCTCGACTCCAGTGCCTGGAGCACCTCCTGCCTCTCCTTCACTGGCCTTGGTGTCTTCAGGGCTGTTCCTCTCACATATTGTCACTCATCTTTCTGGCCACTGTAGATAGGTTTGGCTTTTTATTTCCCCTTCTGTAATATGTTATCCCAGAGGCTTCACCACCATCAATGATGGTCTTGGCCTTGACCAGTGGCAGGTCTGTCTTGGAGCTGGCTGGAGGATGCAGAAGCAAAGGAAAACAAAAAAAATTATGCTCTGTTTCCCATCAGGAATTAGGAGGCAATGTTCAACTCCTTCCTGTGAAGTAGGACCTCAGTGTATGCCTAAAGGCTGTTTTGGAAGACAAAGGCCTTAATAATGGATGCTCCCTCCTCTCGTCCTTTCCCATAGCTTTTACTAATGAGTACACCTTCATAATAGTATGGAATATCCCTTGGACCCCATATCCTGGCTATGTCCCCTCCCACTCTATTGCCCACCCACAGCCTACTGGCTTTTGGAAGAGGAGCTGGAGGGACACCCTTGATGCTGTCCCAGCATGCTTAGCAGTAGCCAAAACTGTGTTACATCTATGCCTTTCTAGTAGAAACACAAAGAACAGCACTATGAGGGCTGCTGTGGGGGATGTTAACTCCATCTCACCCAGACCCCAGTGCAGGAGGGATGTGAAAAATCAAGTATGCTGCTTTCACTCATAAAGAAATTTCCCTGATCTAGCCTCCACAAACTCTTAAACTTCCACAGAAAGCAGCTTAAAATAATTTGATTTTATAAACTTTGTTTGGGCCAAATGTTTTGAAGTTTGATGGCACAATTAAATTCCAGGTAAAATTTAATGGGAAAAGGGACCAACATCCCTATTGCTTACTGGTTTTCTGTACCTAAAACACTTCTTAGAGTTTGTTTCTCATGCCAGGTAACATTTGTTTCAGACACTACACAAAACTGTTGAAATTCCAAGTAACCTTTAGGGAAGAATATGACACTTTGAACTTTTTCTTTGCATGTTTGGTGTCATGATGGTATGAATTTTTTTAGTCTGAAAATTTACAAAGAATTTTAGGAAGTCTTCTAAGTAAGTATTCTCTACGTATATGTAGATAAACAGTGTAGAATACCAATTTTTAAGCTAACGGATTTCTCTGCTCTGGTTATATGTCTACTACTTTTGTTCAACTCCGAAGAAGAGAAAGGAGAAGCCCTCCTAGCAAAAAAGAAGGCATTGATTTCTGATATCAGTCGGCTGAGAGAACTGAGCGAAAGTTTAATGGCAAAGTTTCCTTATCTACATTTTACATACAAGTAAGATCTCAGCATGATCTTGAAAGAGGTTTGAAAAGGCTTTTGGGGGCCTTTTACCAGATAATTCCACCAATGTCTTAGCTCTTGCTTTCCTTTTAGTGCCAGTCAATAATGACTGTCTTACCTGTGCTGCAAAGTGAAGGGGGAAGGTGGGGGGGGAAGTCAGGAAATGTTACAGTCTTATCAAAGTCACTAGAATTTAAGTTTTGTCTGATGGCATTTTCAAGTCATAACTTCAGTATCTAAAGCCATAGAATCCAAAGGTCTAAACTGCAAAAATGTGTAATCATTGTTTCCTGCCTGTGACAAGTAGACTTGCTCTTTGGAGGTCAACTCCAGTCAAGTATCTATACCCCCAGGTTTAACTGTTTGTGTTACAGGCTGAACATATTCTTATAGCTGTGGTAATAACAGAACCCATTGGAAAAATCAATTGAACATTGGGTGAATAAATCAGGAATTACATTATTTTAATGACTATATAACTGACTCTTTATTGGCAAGTCTTTTGCTGTGAAGTATTCAATTTAACCATTTTTTGCGTGGGGTTCTCTTTCTGATCGAATTTAGAATTGCTTATACCAGAATAATAAGCATAATGAGTTTTAAATATAAATTTTTTTAAGATGTGTGGGAGAAAACCAAACATGATTCATTGTCATAATTTATATTTATTTTAAGACATCCAGAAAAAGATTGGAATCTAAACCATGTGAAAGGCCCTGTTGCATCTCTTTTCACTGTGAAAGATCCATCCAATGCCAAAGCCCTGGAAGCAGTGGCTGGAGGGAAACTCTACAACATTATTGTGGACACAGAGGTAAGTTTATTGCTTTAGTACAGAACTCTGAATTTTGAGATGTGATTGTATGATTTGGGGTTGGCAAGCATGTGCCTTGTTACTGAGTGCTTGAGAGGGGTTTGGACACATGTACATGTTTAAATTGGGTCAAGGAAGTCTTGCATAGTTGGTGGCAGCAGTGTGTTCTTCTTCCAGTGCCCTATTGTCTCACTTTACAAAACCCCTTGTGTACTCAGGTGTGCTTTGTAACTATTTTTCATTTGAGGTTACTGGCAAAAAGCTTTTAGAAAAGGGTGAACTACAGCATCGATGCACCATCATTCCATTGAACAAAATTTCAGCCAGGTGTGTTCAAGAAGACACGGTCAAGTTGGCCCAAAGCTTGGTATGTAAAAAAATACACTCTTTACACTTTATTTCTTCTGTCCCATTTTCAATTTATTTCTGTACTAAAAACTTGGGATTCTTAATGGTTTTACTAATATGAATTTCTACAAGGTTTGAGGGTATATTGATTTTGTTTTCCTTTGTATCCTTTCAGTTACATGAGGTTTAAGTGGGTATTAATTATTCCACTTATAACTGAAATAGTTTTAAAATGTAATGATACTTTTAGAAAGAGATTTTATCAACAAAAGACAGAAATCACTGATTGAAAGGATCTGAAAGATTTGAAACTTCTTATAAGTTAAGGTATATTAATTGCATTTCATTTGATTTCTAGGCTGGCCGTGCTAACTTGCATTTAGCCGTTTCCCTAATTGTATATGAATCTGAACTGCAGAAAGCAATGGAATATGTCTTTGGAACAACACTGGTCTGCAACAATATGGATAATGCTAAGAAAGTGACTTTTGACAAAAGGATAATGACGAGAAGTGTTACTCTTGATGGAGATGTGTTTGATCCCCAGGGAACTCTGCATGGAGGCAATTGCTGGTTCTACTCATATAATAATACTAACAACAATGTTGTGTGTCTGTTGATGTGTTTAGGGCTCTTGCATACTTTTTATAAAAATGAACAGTGACCTTTTTGTTTAGACACATACCGGGAATAATCTGTTTGAGCTAAAATTGTCTTCAGCTGAAATAGTATTAATTAGTTTAAGAAAAAATTAATGACAAACTTTGCATAAAGTAATTTAGATTTTTAAATACTTAAATCTTATTTGACTGTATAATCCTGTTGGAAGCAGAAGTGCTTGGAATTTGAGCACTTTTTGAAGTAATTCATCATTGATTTGCAATAATTTCATAAATTCTGAAAAGTTAGTTGTTTGCTCAAGACATGCATGTGTAGTGTTCAAAGCCTGCAGAACTAAGTTCTGTAAGAGAGAAGGTAGTCTTTGTCCACTGAGAACTCTGACTTTAGCCTACCTGCCTTATCTGTTTCTCAACTAAAATAAATCATCAACCCGAGTCATTATTAATGTTTAGAATTTGCAATTACCAATGGTGAATCCACTGGTCTAATTCCAATTAGCCTGGGTTTTTATTTTTTTTCATTTAACAGGTGCATCCTCACAAGCTGCACCAATATTGTCTAAATTCCAAGAAATGAAAGATGTTGAAATAGAACTCAAGAAGAAGGAATCTGAACTTGCAGCTGTAGAGAAGGAGTTGGCAAGCTTGATGACGGTTGCTGATAAGTAAGGTTTCCACTATAAAATGTGTATAATCTCTCTTAATGTGACTTAGTAAATTTAATATAACGAGTTGTTTTGAGAGGCCATAGGGCCTTTTGCAAGTGTAATATGCAGAAGATAATTCCCTTCCTCCCTGTCCTCCCAATATGATTGGTAAGTTCAATCAAAAAGCACATTCAGTTTTTAGGTAACACCAAAAAAACCTTTGTTTTGGATAATACAGGAAAAAAAAGGGTACATATTGATGTCTGCTTTAAATTGGTTGAAGTTTCATGAAGTCTGTTGGAGAATGGGTCTGTTCCAGACGTATCTTTAACATCTGTACAGAATTCCAATTTGTGGTCAGTCTTATTTTTCTTGCAAGAAAATAAAAAGATCATAAAAACGAGTATCTGAGTGATACTGCTGTAAGGACTTAAATAATTTTAAGTTTATTTGATTTTCAGCTACTCAATTACTGAATACCGTATTAAAAGATGAAATAGAAAAATATGTTCAGTCAGTTCTGCAAAAATGCCATAAGGAGGTAGTGTTGCATAACAGGCTATCTACCAGCTGGATTCATTTTTTCAAGTTGTTTTGAGCTGCAGTAGACTTCCAGAAATATAGCCAAGAGGAGGAAGGAACTTTTGCTTTTAGATATCTTTTCTTTAATTCTTCAGCTTAACATCTGTCATACTGCTGGTTGGAAAAAGAAGGCGATCTCTAAATTGTTGCCAAATTCCATGTGTTACGTTTGTTTTTAATGTGGCAGATCAGGGCTAAATGGCAGGAGCTACATATATAATAATTTACATGCCTACAAACCTCACAATTATTATCAAAGCAATTCTATCAGATTTTCATTCATTTGAGCTTATTTGCCCTACAGTCATCACTGTATCTCACATAAGAAATGGAATACAGGTATTTAGCTACTTACTTCAGCTTTGAAAGTGAGATGCTGGGTACCCTTCCATATAGCAGTGTGTGTCACTACTCTCTCCAAAGGTACCAGTATCTGAAGCAGCAATGGGAGATGACGTCTGAGGGAGCAGAGCTGTTGAAGCAGCAGCTTGATCAAAGTGCTTACCACAAACAAGAGGAAGAGCTGCTTGCCCTGAAGAAAACCATTGGTGACAAATGTGTTCTTACTCTTTTAACTGAAAACTAATTGCTGAGAATGAGATGGATATCAGGCTGTTTGAGTAACAGAATCTTTATTTAAGAAAGAAATACTTTTCACTTTGGAAACACTAGCTTTATATTTTGGAACATGTAACAAATGCAGAATCATAGTATACTTGCATAGAGGTGATTCGCTTACAGTTGGTCATTCTCTTACTGTAAAGGTTATACTCCTATATAACCTATATAAATGTTATATTCCATTTAAAAATAATTAATACTTTATAATAAAGGAAAATGTGTCTTTGCACGGAAGTTTAAAAATGGATTTAATCCCATATTTCCGTAATCCTTGATTTTTTTCAAGCCATCTGTTCTGTAGATATTTAAGGTTAGTAATGTAGTTTTCATGACAAGAAAGCATTGAAAAGAAGTTGTGTTTCATATAGCTAAGGAAAGACAAAAATGCCCAAAATGCAGCAACAAGTAAAATATCTTAAAAAAAAAATCACAGACGTGATACATATCTAGGCATAGTATTCTAGGGATGAGGTGATATCTTGTTAGGTAGCCATCTGATTAATTACTTACTGATCCTGAGACTTGCCATATTTTTCCCTCTGTCAAAAAAAAGGTCATATTTCCATAATGGCTGGTTGTCTCTTTGGTCCCTACCAATCATTGGTAGCAATGGCACAGTGTCTTAGAGTAATCATTAAAGTATCTGGCTTCAGCAATTACTGAGTGTTCAACCACTTTTTTTCAATTGGAGGCAAAGAGAGAGTTAGTTGGTGTTTAAGATGTAAGTTTAAAGATGACAACAGTGCCCCATCTCAGTATTCTACTTCTTGATTCAGTGGAGTGTGAAGAGACATTAAACAAAACAGAAGAGAGCAAAAAGAAAGCAGAAGAAAAATACAAGGAATTAGAGAATAAAATTAAAAATGCAGAAGTGGAATATCTAAAAGAACGAAAAAATGCGGAGCAGAAGCTAAATGATGCCAAGAAAAAGGCAGATGCTTCAAGCAAAAAAATAAAAGATATGCAGCAGGTAAAACTTCACCTCTGTTGGCAGTTTTCTCAGTGTTAAAAGTGGCTGCAAAAATCAGGAAGTTTGATTCTCCTGAGGTTTTGATGCTCTCAGTTTTTGGGCTTAATGTATTACTGTATAGTCACTGACATAGGCACTGTCTGAGGTTTTTTCTGTTTCTTTGTTTTTGTGAGATTGCACCCTTGCTCAAGAACGGGTACTGTTAATCTTCTACAGCATTTACTGCATCAAACCGAATCTTAATTCTTTCCATTTAAATATAACTAATAAATTGGAAAACATCTCTCTAGGAAGTCAAAGCTTTAGTTCTGGAACTTGAAGAGCTGAGACAAGAACAGGCCTCCTATAAACAACAGATAGCAGCTGCAGAGGAAGCAATCAAATCCTACCAGGAGCAAGTTGATGCTATGCTGACTGAAGTGGCAAAGACAGAGGTAAAAGTGAATACTGTGTTTCATTATCCGTTTTGATGTTACTGTGTGTGATCCTCTGAACCTCACATTATAATGTGCATTTTTTTCTCTGACTTGCTTACCACAATCATTTAGCTGAGGTAGTTACTTTTTTGCTTCAAAATTTCACATGTGAATTTTTTCTCCTTGCTGTGTCGGTTCTAATAAGGTTCTAATGCCAGCTTTGTAAAGAAGGCCAATAAATGTCTGCTGATTTGCTTTTTCAGGAATCTGTAGAGACATCACAGAAGGAGCTTGCCAAGCAAAAGGAAGTAATTGCATTACATGATAATGCAATTAAAGACAAATCTGCAGAGATGGTAAAATACAGAGAAAAAAAAAATGAATTACAGCTTAAGGTTAAAGAATTAGAACACAGCATCACCAAATGTCAACAAGACGCTGCTGATGCTGCTGCCAAGGTATTTCAAAAGTGTGCTTTTCTTCGTATCTTGTGACGAAGAATGGTTATTTCCCTTGCCACAGGCAAAGGAAAGAGCCCTTTTTCCCCTAAGCACTGTCATATTTGCAGCTCTCAAATGTGAAAAGTTTTATCTGAGGAAGAGGGAGTGGAAATTGTACATTGTAAAAGAGCTTATCTGTATGGAGTAACAGAGGGTAGATCACAGGAGAAAGTGATCGGTAAGAACACTCCGACTGTATGGACAAATTAGATAACTAAAAGAAGGTAATTCTAAGATGCAGTGACATTGGTATAGTTCAGATGTAGAAAAATAGAGTTTCAAGTAAGTAAATGAGATATATGTGAAAGCTACCTTAAATTCTTGGTTCGCCCACAGTCAAGGAAAGCACACAAAGCATTGTAAAGATATGTACCTGTGCTGCATTGGGGTAGAAGAATTAATGTGGTAATCTCAGAATGTAGGTGTGAGGCTTTTCCTGGTTTGTTTTTTCTTTAAATTTTAGTTCACATTTGAGAAGTGTGAGGAAAAAGCCTCAATATATCTTTTTGTTTCCAGGTGGCCAAAATGCTGAAAGAACACCAGTGGATAGCTTCAGATAAAGCACACTTTGGCCAGCCAAACACACGCTATGATTTCAAAAGTAGCAATCCTAAAGAAGCAAGTCAGAAGCTGCAGAAATTGCAGGAGCATAAAGAGAGGTTGGAAAGGAATGTGAACACGAGAGCTATGAACATGCTTTCTGACGTAGAGGAGAGGGTAAGCATTCTGTGCTTTAGCCTGTAAAGATTGGGCAAGTGGGTCATATGGTATATACAATATATACAGATATATATATAATGTAGCTTTATGTTTTCATATGCTCTATTTCTCAGTACACCAAAAATGAAACTAAACCTTCATGAGATAGCAGGAAATCTTTTGCTGGTTGTTTCATACTAATCTTACATCTTTGAACCCTTCATTGGCACACCAGGTTTCTAAGTTACTCATAATGTTGACTTTGGATGGTGAAAAATACTACTTTATTCCTTCCTACTCCAGTCTATCCTAAGTTAAAGCATTAGCAAGCTTTGTGGCATCCATTAGAGTATCTGAGAACTATATACTGTATTAAAAGTTGCAGACCAAAATAATATTCATCTTCAAGCATGACAGCTTGATGGTGTAGCAGGGTTGTCTTGAATTAATCTGTATCTTCATGCTATTCCAGTATTGTCTCAAAACTGCCCACTGATTTTTACCCTTCAACTGTTCTAGTGCTGTTTTCTCCTATCAGCCTGCAGAAGCATCCTTTCTTCTACGGAAAAGCAAATGAAACATGATTAACTTGGAAGTGCAACTTTCAGAGCAGTGTTGTCTTTCCTCTTTGCTGATTTTTGAAAATTCTGTTGCTTTAATTAGCAAATAATCCCAAAATGTACGTCCTTCATGCAGCTAAATGAATGCACTGGCTTTTAATCTTGTGGTTAATGACTATCTCATAGCTACACTATGACACAGTGAAGCTGTAAGATTAGCACAAAATGCATTTGAGCACAAAGTTCATTGAAATCAATCTTTTCTTCTCATTGCACCAGTACAATGACTTAACGAAGAAAAAAAGAATTGTAGAGAATGACAAGACAAAAATTCTTGCAGTTATTGAAGAGCTTGACCAGAAGAAAAAAGCAGCTTTAGATATTGCTTGGAAGAAGGTATGACACTTGAAATTTATCTTCATGTTTTAGTAGAAGATCAGATTTATCTTAGATTACTGTTTTGCATATTTAAAAAAAACCTTCTGTTTTCAGAACTAATATCCCTGACCTATGTTTAAAAATAACCACTTTATCTCTCCTGTATATTCCCACTTTTGAGAATAAGACATGAATTCTCTGAGAATTGTAAAGGTCCAGTTAAACCTGCAAAACTACTTTCCCATTCCCTTTTAGTGCCCACAAAAATTTCATGAAGGTTAAGGTATATTGAAATACAGTCAGGTTATATTTTTGGTATTTTCTTTTTCTTAAACCAGTATCTTACCAGAGACAAAATTTTCTGGTTCTATGTAGCCCTCTACAGTGCAGGGCTGTGGACCTGGGGTACTGCTCCTGTTACTGTCAGGATACATAATATTGGGGTAGAGCAATGTCTGATTTATGTTTCTGTTACCTAGGCACTCTGCCTTTTTACCAGTTGTCTCATATAATGAATTATAACAAAAATATAAAATTATCCCTTTTTACATGGAAATCTTCTGACACTTTCTTTTCTGCTGTACCAGCAGAACTTGTACTTTTTGGCCTTTGAGAAAATTGATTTTAACAAAGATTAAATTGCACATAAATGAAGTATCCATTTAATTATTAATTATCCTGCCTGTACTTAGGATATCACTGACAAAATGGTACCTTTTCATTGTAAAAATCATGTTTGGCAGAAATTAGTGAGCTGTAATTCAAAAGCATCACGCATGGTGGAATAAGTGTATTTTCAGATAAATTCCTAAACCTAGGAAATTTTAATCCGCAGTTATAAAGTTGCATCTCATCCCATACCTGGACATTGCTTAAGTAAACCTGGGAAGAAAAAGAGTGGGGAGGATGCCAACGTGTATCTCTTACATGGTGCTTTGTACTTTTAGTAGTCCATTAATTAGGAGAAATCACAATTCACCAGTTAATAAATCTGAGGGCATACCCGTTTCCCTGGCTGATAGCATAAAGAAGCCTTCCAATACAACTTTCATTTGATCCTTCTAAAATGCTTTGTATGAGGTGTCATATATCCTTTGGTGTTGCTTCTCTCTTCAGTACAGAAAAATAAAAGCTGCTGGTTTCTCACTGTCCTTGTGTGTCACATGGAAGTCATGGTGTTGAACTGTGCAAGATGTCTCGAGTGTCGTGCTGCTCGCCACTAAGTTTTCCACTCTTTGTGCTCTTGATTCAAAGCACATTCATACATCTTTTGTGGTCTGACTTCCAGGTGAATGAAGACTTTGGTTCCATTTTCTCAACACTCCTACCTGGAGCCAGAGCTATGCTGGCAGCCTCTAAAGCTAACAATGTCTTGGTTGGTATGGAGTTCAGAGTTGCCTTAGGAAACACATGGAAGGAAAACTTAACAGAACTTAGTGGAGGACAAAGGTTGGTGAATTCATTTGTTTTCCATTGTCATTGTTTATGTAGTTGATATGTCTTAACTAATTAAAGTTCTGAAAAGCAAACAATTAATCTTTTCCTTGTCAAGTCAGGGACTCTGCCTTCTTCCAAATGGACTCAATATTGGAAGCACTATTAATGCATTCTGACTTAGAACAATGCTTTATTTAGATTTTACTCCACACAGAAGTGGCAAAAAAAATGAATTGGTGAGAAAACCACCTTTAACTGTAGACATAATGTTGAATTAAATGGTCCTCTCCTTGAGTTGTAACCACAAAAATCTATATAGACAAGTATTTCCCAGTATTAAAGTAGTTCCATGGCAACAGTTTTCTTCTCCAGCGTCTACTGTGTAGAGCGTGTGCTTGTTTGCAACTTCTAAGGAAAAAAACCTTAACAAACTGAAAAGCAGAAACAGAATTTGGGAAGAGGTGAGACAGAGATACAGAACTTTCTAAGGACAGAATACTTCAAGAACCAGCCATTGAAAAACATCATTGCACAACTCAGAATTGAAAATAGAGCAAGAGCATAATTTTAAATATCATCACCCAACTAATTTGGTCTTTCAATAAGAAGTAATATTTGCTGTTTCTGACAGAAGACTTCACATTTTGAAATGGGAAGCTGTGATTCCATTTCTTCAGAATCATAGCAGTAATGTGCTTTTGAGAGAGCATTTTAGAATCATAGAATTGTTTAGGCTGGAAAAGCTCTCTTAAGTTCGAGTCCAGCCATAAACTTAACAGTGCCAGGTCCACCATTAAACCATGTTGCTAAGCCCCACATCTACATGTCTTCTAAATCCCTCCATGGGTGCTGACTCAACCACTTCTGTGGGCAACCCATTCCATGCTTGATAACCATTTCAGTGAAGAAATTTTTGCTAATATCCCATCTAAAGCTACACTGGCATAACTTGAGGCCATTTCCTCTTGTCCTGTCTCTTGTTACCTGGGAGAAGAGGCCAACCTCTACCTGGCTACACCCTCCTTTCAGCTAGTTGTAGAGAGCAATAATGTCCCTCCTTCTGTCCAGGCTAAACAACCCCAGCACCTGCCCCTCATCAGACTTGTGCTCCAGACCCTTTACCACCTTTGTTGCCTATCAAACAATTGCTTTCAAAAGCCAAAGCCTTTCAGATGAGACTAAATCATAACTTTCTTGTCTCCATACTAGATCGTTGGTGGCCTTATCCTTGATATTAGCCATGCTCCTCTTCAGGCCTGCCCCAGTTTACATCTTGGATGAAGTGGATGCAGCCCTTGATCTCTCTCATACCCAGAATATTGGGCAGATGCTTCAAACTCATTTCAGACACTCCCAGGTATGATCTTGAAATTATTGAGGTAATAAAAGGGTTTGGGTTGGATGAAACCTTAAAAATCACCCAGTTCAATTCCCTGCCATGGGCAGAGACACCTTCCACCAGACCAGATTGCTCAGAGATCCATCTGTTATTTCCAAAGGCAGTATGGCACTGAGGACTCTGAGCTGTTTACGTCTTTTATTCTAGGGATGTGTGTTATATTTCTGAGTTACTTCAATTGAAAGCTAGACTGATGATAGGACAATGGTGAAACTTAAATGTTGTTGCTGCACTGGTTAAAAGGGAGCAATAGGGAGGAGTATCTGTGGTATGCTCAATTTCAGGCATGACAACATCCTGAATTCTTTTTTCCTAGAGTTCTTTAACCTGAGGTTAAAAATATTCCATGTTGACCCTATTGAAATGTCAGGCACTACTGGAAAGAATCTCTGTATCATTGTGACCTGTACATGAAAAAAAGGCAGTACCTGTCTCTATTTGATGGAGACAAATAGGACATGACCATTCCAAATTATGAGAGTGAGAAGGGGAACATTTGTTACCAGTATTGTAAAATGGAGTAGTGTCTTTTGACTAGCTAAGATCCCGCATTCTTTCATAATTAGTGGCACTGTTTTTTCCCAGTGTTTCCTTCCACCATGAACAGGGATCCTGCATTGTGGGCTGTATCCCAGGCCAGGTGCTGGGATATGGACAGAAGTGTCATTAGCTGCAGAAACAGTGTGGCGTTTGGGTGTACGTTGACCCGTGTAGCACATTCTCTTGGGCTTTAGTTAGAGTATTTTAAGAATTATTACTAAGGTATTAGCCAAATGAAGGAAAAGAAGTCCCCTCTTTGGAAGCCTTTTCTAGTGTTGTTTAAAGTCTTTATTTGGGTAGCAACATTTAAGTGTTTCTGGTTTGTTTTAGTTTATTGTGGTGTCCCTGAAGGATGGAATGTTCAACAATGCAAATGTCCTCTACAAGACCAGGTTTGTGGATGGTATATCCACCATTACAAGATACACTCAGATTCAAAACAGGAAAAAAGAGCCTGCCCACAAGAAAGCTGAGAAAAAACATACAAAAGAGTGAAGAGGACCTGCAGAGCTGGGAAGCAGTGGTCCTTGATGTGCAGTAGCACCTTCTTAAGTGTTCCCTGTTGCTTTTTAAATTTTTTAAAATGTCTTTTAATGTTTTAGCTATTAGTTCATATCTGCATCTTATTAAGAACTGAAATGCATAGGAAAAAGTCTGTTCTATTAAGTAAGCTGGACAATTTCAATCCTCTTGGTGTGCTGTAATGCCTGTAAATCCATAAGCATTTACATATAAATGTATATAAGTAGTAGCTTTAAGTTTACAAAGCTTTTTAATTAATGAGGGAAATCTGATTCAGCTACCAGTGTTCTACAGCATTCAGAAGACCTGTTGTAAAGTGTAGTAACAATGTTCCTTGCCTGTTGTCAAATCCCAGAGAAAAGTGTCATACCAATTGTTGTTGGTATGTAGTTTTTTATTAAGGAGCAAAGCAATCATCAACAACTAACTTCCAAGCTATTTTTACAATTTCCTGACTTGTTGCTATTAAATATAAGTACATAACCTGCTGATGTGTGTGCTTGTTATTTTTCACTGAATAGCGCCTACTCAGAATTAAACCCTTTCTCAATTTTGAACTTACTGGAATGTATCCTGCTGCTTTCACTGGCCAGAAATGACATGTCTGTGGGGCTCATACCCAAACCACAGAAACCCAGCTTTGTCACAGCACTGCAGAGCAGGTCTCTGCTCACCACAGCACAGGACCTATGCCTGGTCTGTGTACAGTGGGTATACAGACAGCATTTCTCTTGCCAGATGATGCTTCAGCCACCTGGTGGCCAGCCAGCATCTGTGAGGTTTGTGTTTGTGTGCTCTCCTCTGCTTACTTCATTTGTGTCTTTTCCTTTCAGAATTCCACGTAGAAAAGTACGTATAATTGAGGTTGTACTGGGGGGAAACGTGTGCATGTCTGGAGTAATTTGGAAATATTAAAGTTCTTGAATATTAAGTAAGTTTTCAATCTCATGGCCTCATCTACCACATATATATAACATATATATGCAGTCTTGTATAATATATTAAAAAATGTGTCTATGTAATACAGATCCATGTCCCCTAACTCTGCCTGGTTGCAGGACACCAAGCTATGGGTTCAAAAACACACAGTTCCTTCCAGGGCTGCAGAGCCACCCTGTGTCTCCATGAGGTGAGGGACCTGAGGGCCAGCGCAGAGCACAACAGCATCACACTGAATCTGGAGAACAGCAACGCTATAAAACGCTCACTGAAGGAGAAAAAACACTACCAGTTACTCCAAGGAACAGGTCATGCAGATTTTATTTAGTTTTACCTTTTTGGTAAGCAGGAGGGTTTTCTTTCAGTCAGACCATTCACATATTTGGACAGTACAGATTGCAGTGAATTTGATGGAGATCTTGCAACATTAGAAAACTTTTCTCAATATACATCCATTTAAGCAACAGCTTGTAAGTCAGAGCGAGAGTGCTAGAGTCGAGTCTGCGCACTGCACTCCAGGTATACAAAGCATTGCAGCAGCACAAGAAATGCCCATGCTGGGCAAAGTACAGTGTGTTTTACATAGTGCAATCACTTTTAGAGGAGAAACTCTAGGAAGGCCACATCTATTGTTTTTTTTTTTTTAATCCTATCAAGTTTACAAATGCGAGGGGGGTAGAAATCAAACCTCTGACTTAATTAACTTTTGTACAGGTAGGTTTTGTGTATAGGCACATGCTTTAGAGAGGAGCTCTGAATCTGCTCTGTAATCACAAGAAAGACATATTGCTTTGTGATTCAGAAAGTGTCATACCGTCTCTAACCTTCCTAACACTCTTGGCCAGAGTTGTTAATCCAGCTGATTTATAGAGTTCCTAGAATACACTCTTCCCTCTAGTGTAAATCCCCAATAGAGAAATTCAGGTTGCTATTGACAATGATTACAGTTATTCTACGTACAGTCATTTGACCATACTAGGCATTGCCTCGGAAAACTCCAGTCCACAGTGAAAACTCAAATTACCAGACATGGAGGCTCTTGCTTTTCTGTTACTGTCACTCACCCATATGAAAAAACCCAAGTCAGACAATGAACTGCTACAGCAAAGCATCACTGGTAATATTCACCTAATACAAAAAAAAAAGAGCACTCATGACACTACATGTCACGGTAAGCAAGTTTTTAAAGATACTGCAAAATGATTTGCCCAGTAAAATTTTAAAATGTACACTGTGCTCAATAGTTCAAACTACACGTAAACAAAGGCAGCTCCCTGCAACAAGGTGTAAATCAAAACATTATAGCACCAGCTCCCAGCACCAAGGAGTTGCCCACTGACCAGTTCTAGTGTACAATGCAATAGTGCTCGCTGAGGTTTCTGCTACACGAGAGCCACAGTGGGACAGCTCTGCCCATTTCTTCCTGACATTCTCTTACCCCATGTGCACAAATCACATTCTTCCCTATGGAGAGCAGGTCAGACAAGATTGTTACAGTACCAGGAAACACTGACTGGGGAATGGCACCTGAGGGGAAAGTAGGTACTGCATACCTGAATTTGAATAAATGGACATGGAGGAAATGTGATGTCATCTGAGCAATCCTCTCCCTACCAGAGCAGATCTGAAAGGAGCTGCAGACTGCAAGAAAAGAAATAAGCCTTCCTGTGCTGAAAGCCATGAACATAATATTGCCCACACTAATGATTTTATTTCACCGTCAGCAAAGCATTTATCCCCAAAAGCTGTACACATACTGGTCAGATTATGGAGCAGTGCTATCTTCACACTATTAAAAGTCTGTTGCTATAGTGGTCAGATTTGTCTTTCGTCGGAGGAGGGGGGAAAAAAAAGGAGACAGGCAGCAGGGCCACATCACCATATAGCAATTTTACTCCCATGTTACTGCAGATATAATCTTCTTAAGTGCAAATTGCTAGAAACCAGCATGACTTGGGCTCTGATAAATGACAGATGATTCAGTTTCTTACAAATATTGACAAGTCTAAATTGTTACAGGTTTCCAAAGCAATAACAGGTTTACGAACAGGAAGGGAATAAAACATTACCACTATTAAAAAAATGTGTCATTTCAAACTTCAAACGCTCTTCAAAAACATACCTAGAAAAGATTGGGGCTTTTTTTTTTTAGTTTCCTGGAGCTAAGGAGTGTCCATGCAAAACAATTTTGAGAAGAGCAGTGTTCCACCTGGGTACCAACTTGGCTCAACTTTGTCCCACACAGCTTAGTAAAGTGCTCTCTTGTGCATCCTTTGGGGGAAAAAGTTCTCATTTTAAGTTTGGGAGGCCGAGGTTGCCAGCTGGGGAAGGCATAGTCTCGGTCAATCCATGCTGAGGTCAGAGGAGGAAGGAGCGAAGTTAACAGTACTCTGCCTTTCATAATGCACAGACAACAGGCTGCAAGGGAGGAGCAAGCAGAAGCAGAGGTGGGTGTCAGATGAAACCCTGCCCCTGGAAAGCCACAGGAGTTTAACACAGGCCTCATCAAGGGAAGCATTTTGTTCTCTACAGATAACAAACACCAGCACTACTGGAGTAGACACCAGTTAAAAGATCTCTACATACAAAAAATGTGAAAACTAAATATGCTTTTCACTTTCTGTGCTGGTGGTTTTTCAACTATTTTTTGGAAGGACAAAGGGGGTCTGAGTAACATTCTTCTGCCGATTAAAAAAAAAAAAAAAACAAAAGCATTTTGCCCCTGCGTTTTTTATGTTGCACACTTACAAACATTCTAGGGCAGACAGAGGTATTTGCTGATAAAATAACGATCAGTTTAAGAGTAAAAATAATATTAATGGGGAAAAGAATTTAAGGCATTTTTTATTTTGGCCAGGAATGATGCATCCTACAGAGTAATCTTCATTTCCCCACTTGGTTTTCAGACCACTGCACTTTTTTGTTTTTGTTTTACATGGCACTTTGAAATTTGTTTTATAATTTAATCAAGATTTTCAAGTGTTTTCTTCAACACAAACGCCCTCTCTTGTAGCTCAGGTCTGCTATCTGATGCCATCGTAGACAATGAACGAATGAGGTGCTCTCTGCTTTCTGGTGTCAGGCTTTCCCACTGTTGAGCTTCTGTGCAGATAAAGACAGACAGACATTGGACATGAACACCAGAAAACAAACAAACAAAATCCAAAAGGACATTCCTTTCCCTAGACAGACTAAGAGAGTGACTGCTTCAACCTTTCAGTCTCCATACTGTCCATACACAGTCCATACAGTGCTTCCAGGGGAACTCAGATTCACCTGGATGCTTGGGTGCCTGTGCTGCCTCCTGACAGGGAGTTGTGCCTCTCTAGACCAGGCATCACTGTCTAAGCCTGCAACATGTGAACACAAGGGCCTGAAGAACCAAATGTTTCCCATGTTGCAATTGGCTCATGAAAAAGGCATGTAAGATTTTTACTAGAATAAAGGAAGCATGAAATGCTAACAAGAAACCCGAAGGAAAAACTTGCTACATAACAACTGCAGACACATATGACCCTGAGACCTAAGAAGATTCACCCTGTGAAGTCAATCCTGCAAGGCTTGAATACTAAATAAAAATGAGAAACCAAACTTGACACTGAAAAGGTAAAGATCACTCTTCTCTACTAAGAGGAGCTCCCCCCTCTATGGAGCTTGAACATAACACAGACAGATCGGACAAGACAGCTCT
>NW_008236932.1:4902030-4913321 GCF_000691975.1 Corvus brachyrhynchos | reverse complement strand
GCTGAACATTTTCCTCACCAAAGGAATATGCAACAGTATTTTAGAACTTGGGATTAGCCTCAGTTTCTTCAAGCCCTCCCCTACTTCCAAGTCCCAGCTTCCCCAGAATCACCCAGTGCTGCAAGCAGAAGGTAAGGCCATCTCTACAGGATTCCAGGCCATACAGCCAGGTGCCATCTTTAGCAAACAGTGGCTCTTCTAGGTGGCAAGCAAAAAGTCTCACCTTGTAGTTTGGTGAGCAGCAGTTGTATCACAGACAAAGCTTCTGTTCTTATGGATGTGTAGCTTTTGTTTTCTAAGGGATTTAAAGAAAACAGACAAGAAAACCCAAAACCACAGTGAGAACCAAATGCACTAACCTTACAAAAACCAGTCACCTCTGTGATCTCCAGACCATTTTTAGTAGCACAGTTCACTAAGCTCTTGTTTGTGCTGTCAGTCTGCAGTGCTCTTCAGTTAGGCACATTAGAAAGTCAACAACTGGAGGCTGACAACTCAATGTGTGCATTTCCTCTGCCACTACCACAGAGCTACTGCTCCTTACGTATTCCAACAGGGAAAAGAATGCTGCCATAGCTGCAGTGTGATGGCAGACAACTTCTGTGCATAATAGACTGTTCTGGTGAGTTGTACTGGCTAGAAACCATACAAATGGTAACAATCAGCTTTAAGTGAGGGTATGCATGAAACCCTATGCCAGCCATCAAGCACAAACTTGTCGCAAAAAGTTACTTGTTCTCTAAACTAAAATCTTATTAAGGTGAGGACCCTAGTCCTCATTCCATGAGGACTGATACCTAAAAGAAACTTTCTCCAAAGGGGTCTCTGAATTGGTAGCTAGCACTAAAGTAGGTGCTGTCTTTAAGCACATCAGAAACAAGACCACATGCAGGTACAAGATTGGGGGTACTACAGTCACAGGACAAGTGGGAACACTACTAAAGTAATGAAGAGGCCCATGACTGTCAACATGACACAGGCAGCACTTACATCCCCTACATATGGATGCCTTGCTCTGGTAGAGCACAAACTGCCTCTAAGCCTTGGAGCTTCATGTACTGGCTGAAAAAATCTGCAGTATCTTTTGGATACTTGGATACTATAATCTTGGATAGACAGTGCATATGTATCTAAAAAGTCTGAACAGTGGAGGAGAAAAGCTTGTGTTTCATTAAATCAGGAATGGCTTGATTATGTTCTGAGAGGTTGCACAGTCTGCTCTCTGCCCTTGCCTCCTCTTGCAGAGCTCTCTTGGACCAGAGGAATGCATTTCTCTGCGCACTGCACCCTGCACAGTAGTGTCTTGAACAGTGCAACTTCACAATAATCACACTGCAGTGCAAGGAAGGGCTATATGTTACCTCTGACAGCTTATGCTTATTCTGCATTTCCTCTACCACACAAACCTCCACAGGGCAACTGCATTAACAAGCAAATCATCATCCACCACAAACCAGCAGAAGTCCATTTACCTAAAGAATGGGTGATAGAGGAACAGGTTTCCAACAGTATTTCTGTCAAAGCCACAGGGTCAGAGTGCTCCTCATCAAACAGCATTAGCCTGTAAAATGCAAAAACAGTCAGGCACCCTGCATCACTGGCACAGAAGTCTGCTCAACTTCTCCAAGAATTCAGTGACATGAAGTTCATTAAACAGTTTCAAGCAACAAAGAGAAGACAAATCACTGAAGTGGACTGCAGAAAGAAGAATTACCCTTGAAAGTAGGCATTCATGGCTTGTAGCACTCCAAGCTGCACTTTCCATGTGCTCAGTTTCAGACGGTCACACATTAACTTGCAAAACTCTTGGCGATAGCAACCTACAGGAAAATAAGGATATCCCTGTGTTACCACAGGGCAAGGCAGAAGGAAACACACACTTGTCTGTCTCTGAAGTGCTCCTCAACAAGTGTGTTGAGTGACATCAAGCTAATCACTGCATATGACCAACTCAACATCCCATAACAAGTGACCCTGAAAATCTTCACATCAACTCATTCATTACAAATGCTGGCAGAAGAAACACCTGCATTACACACCCTGGCATGCTAATAAAAGCAACCTTTTCCCACTCCTCTCCAGGTATTCCCAATTCTTCCACCTTGTACCAGCTTTGATGCAAATGTAAACATGAGCAGCAGTTAGGCTTTTCATTAGGCAAGCCACCTCACTCATCCTGTATGTCTACAAACTCAGAACACTTTCATGAAGCGAATTTAAGACAACAGTAAAGGAATTTTCCCAAGGATGGGTTACTTTGCAGGAAAGCTGTTGGGGCAGCTTTCTCACTGAAGACCCTTACAAACTGCCAGCAGTGAGATCCTGCATCTTCTCAAAAGCCTCCCCATTCTGCACATGATCTCCAGGTTCCTCCCTCCTTCTGCTTTCCATTTTAAGAGAAAATAGTTTGTTCTGCATTTAATCAGCTGACTTACGCTGTGTTTCTGGGCTCCTCGGCCAGGCTTTGCCCAGGGTCTCGAAGGCACAGATCAGGGACTCCATCTGAACCTCCTTCTCCCTCATGTCCTCATCCTCTTCATCGTGCTTTGGAAAAGCCGCTCCCATGCTCTCCAGAGAGTTCTGTGGAGGCCATGGGGGAAGGTGTGATTGACAGAAGGATGAGGGCAGGCTAGGCACACACTGCAGTGCAGCTCACTCTTCCCCTGCAGCCTGCACACACCCGCCCTCGTGCCCAGCTCTGGCGCTGCTGGCAGCCTGCAGAGGGGCACAGCAAGCTCTGCAGCCGGGCTCCCAAACATGCGCCTGTGCTACACGAGTCCCACTGGCAGAGCTGCAAGGCTCTGCTGATACTAAACACAAAATACTCTGCACAGCTTCCCAGGAGCCTTTTGCTGCCTGTAGAGTAGCCAGGAATTAACTTTCCATGTGGTAACAGGGCAGTGCTGGACATCACAGGCAGGACTCAGTCCAGAGAACGGTTGGGCTAATTCAGAATTTGGGCAGCACAGGTACAACCACCCCAGGGCTCATCACAGTCTGGTATTCAGCACCACCAAAGATCTGGCTGAGTGTGAGGAATCATCAGCTCTCTGGGCAGAAGCCTGGCAAGCAGTCAGCATCATCGGGACTGCCACCACTTGGGTGTTCTGCTTTGAAAGAGAGAAAACTCTAGAAGTTGAACTGTCACCTTCTTTATCATGGGAAAGATGACATCAGCAAGTTCCTGGAACCGGTCTTCCTTTGTTGCCTGCAACACCCCAGCTGCACAGCGCAGTGCCACCATCTTATACTTCAGGTTTTCTTTACGACATTCTTTCAGGAGAGCCTGGACAATATCTGTGATGGTGGGCTGACCAGGCACTGACTTCTGCAGCTCTGCACTGAAATGAAAGGCACATGGACACTATCACACCCATGTTAATCTCTTCCCAAAATCCGCTTTTCCCAGAGAGGAATTAATTCCTGTGGCCAGGCACTCAGTTGCCTACCAATAATAGTAACAGAAGTTACACTGTGGAGCTCTTCTTTACTCTTTCTCTGTTCTCCCTGTTTTATTTTCTTCTTTTCTCACATGCTTCTAAGGCACTTGCTCCCTCACTACTCTTCTACCTCTTCCTCTCTTTTCCCATTTAAGGTCTCCATCTTCCCCCTCAGTTTCTGCTTTCCTCTTAGCAACTGTGGCCTGTCAACATCCTCCTCTTCCTCTCTGAATCAACCATTTACTTCTGCAGGTCTCTCTGAAGCATCACTTGCTCCTCACACGCTGACAGGTGATCAAGATGGCGATGACAAACCTTCTAGAATCTCCTTAGTACCCTATAAGCAATAACACTGTACAACAACCTCCCTTTTGAGATCTCAGATCCTCAGATCACTCAAGGCACTTACCTACAGGCATAGACGACACTGGCAATGGCCTTCAACAGCTCCTCCTGCAATGACAAAAGAGACATCACTGAAAAGTGCCACACAGCCAAAATGCATAGTCCTGCTGCACAGGGCAAACCTTTGTATTCATTCCCCTGCAAGAGGCAGTGGGGATACATGCCTTTGACACCAGTTTGGAGAAGTAATGTTTGCCTGTCTCCTGCCACTCCTGCTGCAAAGGACTTAGCTTTCAATCTGCACAGAACTGGCAGCAGCACCCCATAGCACATGCCAGTACCCCTCAAGGCTAGAAATGGTGCAGTGGAATTAGTCTAAGTGGGAACCCAACTCCTAAAGCAATCTGAATTTCACCAGTCACTTCTGTATCTGCTAAATGCAGGGCAAAAGGCAGACTCCCTACATCAGCGTTCTGACTGCGCTGCTCTGCAGCACAGAACATTGCATTTCCTGGCTCAAGGGTGGCACGCTGCGGGGCTCACAGCAAACCACGAGGTGACAATTCCTTCTTTACCTTCCCAGTCCAGGTTCTCCCTGGCAGGCCTTGCAGCAGTGCAGAGAGCACCATCCCCAGATGTGGCGGTACAAGGGAGCCTGTCTGTTTGGCAATTGATGCCATGGCAGCTGCTCCCTGTGCTTTCAGTTTCCAGGACTGGGACTGCAGAGCCTTCTGGGTGATGGATATCAACTCCTGCAAATACAGTCTGATCCCACCCTGAGTACCTGCACATCAAATGGAGGAAAACTGTAATTTGCCACAAAACAAACAAAAATTTGATCTTATTAAAAAAATAAAAAACACAACAAAAACACCACAAGCAAACAAGCCAAACACCACCTTGGAGAAAAAAACAAACAACTGGTTACAGATCTTTTGAGGTTTCTGGCCATGAGACACATCAGAAAGGCCTACTTCAGGCAAAGGGGTGAAGAATTCCTCCCAGCCTGATTGAAGCTGGGTTCTTTTCTAGGAGTTCCAAATAAAGTCTTTGTTGTGTGTTCAGACACCGAGCTCATTTCAGTGCTCCAAGATAGCAGACACTAGACATTGTGTTAACCTGTTTCTAAGGAATATAATGTCTTTTTTTTTTTTTCCCCCAAGAACAAGTCACTAGAAAACCTTTTTCAGCTCCTTTCTCAGACTCCAGAAAAGTCATCTGGTGACTGAGGAACCAGATCTGAAATCTAAAAGTGTCAGCAAAACAATACTATAATGCATCCAGATCTTCCTCCACAGACAGAACAGCCCTTCTATAGCACAGATTCATTCATTGAAGCTAAACTCAAAGGTATTATCACAGAGATCTCCAACACGAGACAAAGGCCAAAGGCCCTTGTCACTCTGAAGTGTGCAGCAGCCCCTAAAGGCTGGCATCAAAATTCCCAAAGATGTCTAGTTATCTGTACCATCAGGGCCATATTACAGTGGCATTCAGTATCTCACAATTTCAAAATACTTCTGAATGTGCCTGTCCATCCTTGTGATTAATGCCCCTGTAATTATTTTAATTAGCCAGAGAAGATAACCTTCATACAAGAAATCTAGAGCAAGGAAGAAAATGGAAACAAGCTTCCCAAATCTCTTACCATGAGAATTCTGTATTTTCAAAATGGAATTCCAGAAAGCATGCTATTTCTTGTCCCATGCTTCCCAGAAAGCTTTATTATTCTTAACGCAACATACCAGGTACATTTTCCTGCCAAACTTCAGTCCACAGAGTAGAATTCTCTTTCTCTCCTTTCTCTTCTTCAGGAACTTCATGCATTCCAAGAAAAGCCAATGGCAGCACATGCTTGGCATGGTTCTTCAGTACATCTGGGCTGTAGCGTCCCACAGCATGCACAGTTAAAGCACACCCTGCTCTGTAAACTGGCTCTGAAGGAGCAAAACAAGCACATTATGACTGGGAAGCAGTATTATCCTTTTAACTGCTTGGTCTGCCTCTGGGGAAACAGAGTAATGCACGGTATTGTGTATCAATATAACGTATAGGAATTATTCAGACAGTGAAACCAAGCATCACAATACAGACCTGTTTCTTTACTAGCTTTTGCTATCACCAGGAACTTTTTCTGCACTGTATTCTGCAAGCGAATACCCCAAAAACAACATACCTTCCTTCTCCATGTACCAGCTGCTGAGTTTGTGCAGCAGCTTCTCAGTGCTACTGTCTCGGGAAGTCTGTAACAGGGAAGAGACTCAAATTATTCAAACGCTTCATAGAAGACCACCAATAAAAAAGCAAAATAAAACCTAAAGCCCAACTCACCCTGACTAGATGCCCCATAGCAAAGGCAAAAGACTTCTGTACCACGCTGTTGCGATCAGTCAGGCCACTAAGTAAAGCACTCATAAGTTTGCCTGTTGGAAGAGACTTTATTTTATCAAAAGCATCATGTTTTATTGCTATGGCAAGAATTACAATGGCCTGCATTTCATTACACTGCCTGAGTTTTTGCATTTTTCCTCATTGCATGTATATGGGGTTATAAGTCTATCTGGTCCTCATGTTTAAACTAGTGCTAGTGTTTTGCACACTTTGACTGATAAGGTTCCTATATGCAAGCACTCCAGCTGATCATGCTTTCAGCTTCATTTCTATTTTGCAACAGAAAGGTGATGTTCTTTCTAATATCAGAAGAGACCCAATGAAGCAAAGTCCCTGTTCATGGTCCCCCCATAGCTCAAGTTGAAGGAACAAGTGCATATTGACAGTGCTGCACTAACACAGGCATTGTAGCTCCAAGAAAGTAAAGAAATATTTTTGCCTATTCCTGCTCAGTACTATTCCGTCAACTCCTTCCTCTACCTCTTCGAACTTGTTGAGGTACTGAACCTACTCCAAGCATGCCAATCTCAAACCAAAAAAAGTAACTTTAAACAGCTCTCTGATTAAAATATATGTGTAAAGATCATTCTTGTGCTAAAACCAAGGGAAGAAACACCACAGCAACAAAAAGCACCTTGAAAACCTGATATTAGAGACAAACCTTACCTGAATAAGGTGTTAAGTCTTGAGGGCACTGTGTGGTTAATGACACAATTACACTGGCACAGCCCCCCTGGAAGATTGCAAGGGAAAACAAAGGTAGGATAAAGCAATATTTGCCTCTGGTCATTACTGTAAATACTTGTTGTGGTGCTACCTGCACTTGTTAGACATGATCTAGACCCACTCAGCCTCTATTCTCATAAGCCAAGAGCAGTAAAGGTAGAACCAGTAAAAGTTTGCAAAACATGAATGACAAGAATTGAAATAGAAAGTGAAAAAGGACCCACACTCAGGATAGATGATCCTAGAAGATTTACAGCAATCAAGGACAACCTTCTGCACTCATGTGTCACACAGCACAGCAACCATGTAGCCTAGAGTAGTTTAAGGCAGCACACATTCAGAAACGTGATGTAATGGAGTGGGACTCATGTCAAATGACTCCAGTACGTATGAACCCAAGCTGCTGCTTTAAAAGACATAGTCAAAAGAACCATATTTACATTGACACTGCTCTATATTCCCTTCTTCATTTCTAAAAGAACTACTAAAACCACAGACGTACCTTTGTGCCAAGGCCAACTCCACTTTTGATCAGTTCACACAGCCGAGGAACCAACTCTCCGAGGACAGACACATCCAAATACTGCAAGCTCTAGAGAAAGGCAAAAGAGAGGGGGAGAGAGAAAAAAGAACAAAAATAAGAAAAAAGAAAGGTAATGGTGGCAGACTTAAGTTGGTGTACTTCTAGCTGAGGTTGCCTCAGCACTGCTGGCTGGTCCTCAGCTGAATCACAAGAGTTTGCTGCATGATGAGAAAAAGCCAACAAGAAGCGCCTTCCACCACATACAGATTCTCTTGTCCCACTTCTCTGCTGAGCTGACCTTGCTAAAACTCATTAGCTGGAACTGATGTACTCCTGCACTCCAACTTTTCAGGAAGCCTGAAAGTAACACACTAGTGAGAACGAGGTGAAAAGGGCGTGTGTGTCTTAGGACAAAACCCAACATCTCCCCAGGTCTCTGAAACCAGGAAGTAGTAACATATCCAAACTAAACAATGAAATGAAAACCAGTTAAGACAGTTTTTAAACAGGTCAAGACATACAAATGTATGGTATAAATGACATAAAGGTACAAGAGGGATGTGATTAGTATAGTTTTTAATCTGCTATGCCTAAAATGCCACTGGGTGAAACAGAAAGCCTCATGTTACCAGCACACAGTCTGCAGAGGGGAGATCCACTCTCTAGCAAATTCAAGGATCACATACTAAATGAAGGTAACTATTTCTGAGCTTCCAAAGTAGGAGCAACTGTTACTTCACCCTCCAGCACTGGTATGGTGAAGGAAATTATCCACATAATCTCCCAGCCAGCTCCAGAATATAGAAGAGGTTGCTCATAGGCCAGGACATCTTCACAATCCTCCAGGGAAGCCATTACTATCTCTCCCCTACCCTAGGAAATCCCAATCAATGATCAGGGCACTACAACTGTCCCCCCACGGCTGGCAGGGTAGAGGCATCGCCTGGAGGAGGGACAGCAGCAGCTGCTGCAGCCAGCAGGTTTGCAGCAAGTACACTTTTACATGGAGCCTTTCATTCCCAACTGCTTTACACTCTATAAATAGAGATCACTTCACCTGACACCAAAACTCAATTCCACACGCTGTTATGTACAGGAGGGCTTGCTGTTGCTGTTTTTCCTTAAGTAGAGGAAACAATAAACTACTCTGGTGGCTATAGCTCCCCTAAAACTTCCTCAGCCCTCACATCCTCTACCTGCCCACATGCCCCTGGCTGTGTGCAATACCTGAGCAAAAAAGGGGGAACTTTTTTGGGAAGGGACAGGTTCTTACAGAGGACAGGGAGTTCTTCCATGACAGATCCTACAGTACAGCATCTGGGCATCAGCAACTCCTCCTCCAACAGCAGGAAACTCTGGTGCCAAACATCACTTGCTGACAGTGCTTTCAGTGATATCAGCATTTTCTCTAAATATCTCCACCATGGAAGTACAGGCAAGGCCCAGATAGGAGTATCTAAGGTACCACAAGGCAATGGTTGAACAGCAATTGTGCCTTACAAACAATGACTATCATCAGTTGAACGCCCAGGTGAGAAGTTGATTTTGGAGCTGTGGGCCAGAGATTAAGAGAAATGGTAGCTAACATATGCCACAACCATCTGAGCCCACATCCAAAGAAAAGCACTTGAAGGATGCCCTCTTCATCAAAGCAGGCAGGTCTTCAGATGAAGAAACAATCCATCTAATTCCAAATGGAGCCAAAGTTATTCACAACTGATCTGAGGGGCAAGCACTGGTGGCATGATGAGAAGTCTGTACATAAAAAAAAGTGGACAGCCAGCCACATGGAGGTGTGATAATAAAATGAACCCTGAAGAGATATTTCGTAAAGCTTCCATGTCAATTCTTATTCTTCTACAACATACCTTACGCTGGAATCCTTCTGAAATAAATACTTACCATGTTAATGGTTTCCATCATGGGAGATGACTTGACAGCACTAAGTCTGGCACTATCCATTGCAGTCTAAAAGAAAAAACCAACATGAAAAAACCCCAAACAAACGCAAGTGTAAACACAACATGAAAACAGTAGAAAGGGCAACATCAGCTGTACTCACTACCTCATGCTAAAATCCATTTCAGATGCATAGAGAAAGCAATTATGCCTATAGACTATGAATGTTTCCCTTTCAGAGGCAGATGGATGTTCTAGAGGGAGGGAGAGAGGGAGGGAAAACAAAGGGGAGCAAAAGAGATAAAATCCCACACTGAACTGTTCACATTGCTCACTCCTTTTTCATTTGCAAGGGCTAAGTTTGACCCTCTTCCCTCCCACAATGAAATTAACTAAATTTGCCTCTAGTCAGTGGGTTTCAATCACTTTGCCAGAAGACTGTGATTGATTAATACAGTTCTTTGACAAAAATTAAAGGACACAGTGCTGCCAACATCCACCTCCAGCCCATAGTGCTATGGCACACCTTCCAATTTAAGTTACATGAAGTCCTGAAGTTAATCCCTTGGGAAAAACAGCTGTGGCATTTAAAAACAGATTACTAAGATTTCTCTTCACTTTTGGAAATATATAGTGGTTTAGGGAATACAAATAATCCAAATCCTTCAAAAAAACTCCCACATTTGTCCAGCCATATTGTGTAACCAAACTTTTTAGTAACTTATTAGCTATTTTTCTTCGCTTTTTGAACACCTCTCTACCAATCTGCTGTTCTTCTGTTCACTGAATGAAGATTAAATATTTGTTATCTCTGTTCTGTTGATACTTTCCCACTATAGCTGCACTTACTTTCTCTTGATCTGTTGCAGAAAGACTCAAATAATTGAGGACTTGAGGCTCCAGCACACTCAAGGATTCCAACAGGGCTGGGATAAGTTTTGGTGCATGAGGTTTCAGCATAGACCCAGCACTTTTACTGATCTTCACCAGAGTGTTAATGCTGGAAAATGATTAAAAGGGAAGATCAACAGAGGTACACACAGACTGATCTGAAAAGTCTCTCTGATCTACTGTAATCCAGATATACCAATATAAATCTTCCTTCAAACAAAATCATGTGTATTTTTTTGTTTAAGCAAAATTATTCCCTAGCCCTGAGCTTCCAAGGGATGTTATGTTATATTCTGGCCAGAGATTATTTACTCTGGCCCCGGAATCACAAAGGTAATGGGCAAAGAGGCAGTACTGCAGACAGATGTGGGAAGAAATCATACACCCTCATGTTTTAAAGGAGCACTGGGCAAAGTCACCTTGGGATGTCTACTGTCTCTGCCCAAGAAAAGACAAGTTACAGTAACCTATTCAAACTCTGCTAGTCAGTTTCAGACTGATCACATCTCTCATGCTGCCTTTTGACAAATGGTTTTCATATCTTCAGAAGAACGAAAAAAGTTCAAGAAATATTCACTATAATTTGTTAGAAGCCTTCTAGTCTAATAATTATTTTTGTGAAGACCAGTTAGCTACACTCCAACTCTGAATTTTCCAGTTTTTCTGTCCTTCAGTCAAAGGAAAGAATAAACAAGGTTACAAACTGACAAGCATATGAAGTCCCTACACATGAAGGGACATTGAACTGTTACAAGACATAAAATGTATTTGAACAGCGTGACCAAATGCAGTCACGTCTCGGATGTGAACTGTCAATACTCACAAGCACTTGTGAAATCAGACATGACTGTTTGAAGAACCATGAGACTTTTTGTTTGCAACCAGAACAGATATGCCAGTCCCAAAGGACAGCCTTAGCACAGCACACTGCTTGTGGATCAGCCTGCCATTTGCACACGGAGAAAAGAACTTCCTGCTGGGAACTGAATCCGTGCATTTTTAGAGAGGCCACAAACTCCCAAAAGACATGCAGAGTTCTCAGGTCTGCTGTTTAAACGACGTGAAAAAAGAATTCA
>NW_008236932.1:4857226-4901804 GCF_000691975.1 Corvus brachyrhynchos | reverse complement strand
ACAAAGAACATTCTGCAGCTCAGGTGAACAAGCTTGGTGTCTTTGGGGCAAATCATGACCTGACCCCCACGTGCAAAACTAACCTGAGAGATCGGACTTCAGCAACTGTGCTTACTATTCCTTTGTCTAGGAGGCAAGGGAGCAACACAGCTATCGTCTTCTGACCTGCTGCTCCTTTAGCGGGATCACACATTTTCACACAGACCTGGGGACAGGTGAGAATCAGTGCTGCAAACATGTACAAACCTCCCCCTCAGATTACTTCCTTCAGACATAAGAAGCCAACAGCAACTAGACAAACTGCTCATAGCCAAGCCTAGGCTCTGTTACACCTTCATCTTCTCTCCACAAGGTAGTAAAGCCCTAAAACTCACTCCTAAAAGAGTTTCAACTACAGTCAACTTCCAGAAAAGGCAAATTCAGAGCCTAGCAGGCCTTGACCTGAATCTGGATGAAGAGATGAACCAAACGGCCTCTCAGTTGAAGGACAGCCTATCTCAGCCACAGGGACTCAATCATTCTATGCGGCAGAGCAGCAAGTCCCAGATGAGAACAGATTCTGCAATCGCAACATTTCACAACATTTTGGGACCAGATCCTCTCTTGCAGCATTAAAATGTCATGCACTATGAAGACTGTGATTTCAAACACAGTGCTTTCGATCCACTGCCACCAATGTGACTTTTTTAGAGGATTACCAAACAAAATATTAAGTGATATATGTGTACTACACCCAAAAAACCTTGTCAGTAACAGCATCACAGAGAAGTCCATATACAATTACTCTGTTTCATACCAGTGAAGTACCACCAGGCTAGGTCAACTAGATCAGTCAGTCTTGTGTTGAAGTTACAGTAAGTTTACTTAAATTCCATCCCCAAGTAAGGAAAAAAAAAATCAGAGGAAAAAACCCCAGTTTATTATATCCTTCCTTTGCTCATATAGAACTTAACATCACATTACCCTCAAGCAGCAGGACTTCACTAGGCATCAATAAAAGTACAGGGAAGTATGTGTTGATGCTTATTTTGATTGCTTTCTAGGGGGCTGTTCAGTCTTCCACAACTGCGTCTTACACTAGAGATCCTCTCAAGACAACAGTCTATGGTAAATACAGTTTGTGGTCACTCCTGACGTCAAAACCATACATGTCTTGGCTACATGTGCATACGACAAAATTGTAGACTTTTACCTTGCTTAAAGTTTTTAGGGCTAGTTCTGCTGCCTTTCGCACAGTCTCCTAAAAAAGAAGTCAACAATCATTTCTGCTATTTTTGTTCTTCTAGAATGATTCATATTAATTGATAAGCATTAACACTCATACTGACAAGGCTATCTTCATGGCTAATTAATATATTTAAAAGAAAGTATTACAGCATTGTTAAAAGAAATTCTTGCTTTGATCCATCTGAGTATCTGGTACAATCAATAGATTAACAGAGCTCAAACCTGGAAGGAACCAAAGACTCTGACTTCATTTATGCAAGTCATTTCAGCACACAAGCAGCCCAAAAGAAATGTTTCTATATTCAAAATTAAGCAACTACTCAGGAATCCTTTTATATCAAGGAAAAGTCCCAAATCATCTAGAATAACCACAGCAGGAACAAAACCCAACACTTCAAACATACAGAGAATTTCCAAGGTATGGCATGGAAATTTTACTTGCAAGGAGCATGAATTCCTAGTCTGCTTAATACTCAAAACTCCCATTGGCTTCAAGCTGACTTGTCAGAGAATTTCTCTTTAAACACCTCAGAGCTTGATCATTGTACTGTTTGTTGAAGATTCCTATTCAATTCTCAGTTCCATTACCTTAATGTCATCTTGCACTCTGAACAGGACTTCCCAGATCTCTGGAAGCTTGTCTATGATGTCATCCAAAGGTCTTCCTCTTAGTAAGTCATTTAGTGCCAGACAACTGCAAACAGGGAATTTTATTTCTTTCACACGGTGTCCTTACTTGATATAGGTGTATATACAAAGGCATGCTTATAAATACAAATAAATAGCTTTAAAAACTGAGAACTGTTTCACATTCCTTACTTTCCCCAAACCCTAGATCTACTCTGTCACAAGAATGTCTCCTTTAGCAGAGAAAAAAAATGCTCAGTCATTCAGGTAAAACCTGAAACAGCTGATAGGAAGTGAAAAAGGCTGCTGTGGTGAAATTTGCTACTGCAAACATTCCAGTGACAAAATTGTATTAGTGTTCTTTTCTTTAAGCATAGGATAAGAAACCAAAATGGTATAAAGTATGGAATTGATATTAAAATGGAGGTTTTCAATACAGCACGGCTACAAACCATTAAAAACATAAAGCAGTTTATTAAAAATGGCATCCTGCTGCCAAGTACATAATTGTCAGATTGACAAGGTTTTCTAAGAGAAAGCATTATTTCAGATTTAAGGATAGGCAAGAACTAGTAACCAGAAAACTCATTCTTCAGAGAATGTAGTTTAGTATAAAGCTACAAGCAATAAAAAATTTCAGGCATATAGCTTCAAGTATCATACTTCCAAGGGCAGGCTACAAGGCTGGGCTCTACCCTCATGAGAGGACGTGTCCTCTTTTCCCCCTCAACTTCTTCAGGTTAACAAGTTTATGGTGAACAAGAATTGAGTTCAAAGACAAATCTAATACTTTTCCTAGCAATACCTGGATTCTCTGATCCTCCAAAGACTGCTGGTTAGGTTACTGATCAAATCCTCAAGAACTTCCTTCATGTACTTATCAACCTATAATTAAAAAAAGGAAGAATCATGAAACAAGCACAGCTATGCATCCTTGTCCTGTACTCTGTAAAAAAAGAGTCCTTTTGGACAATACAACCTGCTTTCAGCCACATCAGATGAACTAATGCTTGCCAGTGCTGCGCAAACTTTCTCTGACTGTGCTTTAGACATGCCATTCTCTGCACTGCTCGAGTGCTTAACATTGTGAAAGATGCAATAAGAAAAGTCCCCCAGGCCTTTATCAACTGAACTGTTAAAATGCAACACCAAACGTGCATTTACTCAAGAAGCAGTTGTGCTTTGATGAGGGATCAGAGTGAATGACTTCACATTAAGATCAGCTTTCCTAGGAGAAAAGATAGCAAACCCGATTCCAAGCCTTGCAGAACCAGAGCAAGAGCATCTTATGAAAAACACTTACTCCTGAAATACACCTAGGAGGAGTTCTCAAATGGATGGAATAGCCTCCATCCATGGGCTTCCTCCCACTTTAAAAACTGAGGAACTATATTTAGATGCTCTTGCTTTAGGAAGGCATCTTAGGCCATAAGGATTCCTGAAGAGCTCTCATAGGCAATATCAAAGCAATATCAACGTGGAAAGACCCCACTGTAAGTAAATAATAAATTTTAATGCTGGCTGCACAAACAAGGTCTGGAATATCCTTTCACATATGAGAGACAGTGCAAAACCTTTGCACAAGCTCCAGCTCATCCCTGGATTCCAACACCTCCTTTCCAGGGCAGTACCTCACCCCTTTCTGCATAGCCCGTCCTTTCACAAAGTGCACCTGTCCCATGAGGATCTCTGATACACTGCTGGCTGGCAGCAAACCCCCTTGCTGCACTTTGCTGGTCACTCACCATCGACTTGTCAGTGACCAACGCATTCCAAATGCTGGTCATTGCCTGTCGAATGCCCAGGTTGGGGTCAAACTGGTAACGGTAGAGCCGGGGAAGAAGCTGGGGCAAAAATGGAGCCAGCTGCTCTCCAGCCTTGGCAGCTATCACATTGAAACCAAAAGCTGCTCCCTGAAATGACAACAAAATAGTATTTGCTGAAACATTGCTCACTCCCTCAGTTATTGCTCAGTGGGCACACCACAGTCAGGGGCAAAGCTGACTGACATAGTTCAGATTTAGACCAAATCAAAAGGACTAGAATGGTACTAGAATTAGCTCATCCTCACTGCTACAGCACCACAGTGATCTCAAGCATACAATCACACTCCGCAGACAACATACTACTTCAAAACTTTCTTCCAACCTTTATTTCAAGATACTGATTGATCTCATTTGCAGAAGTAGTACTGGTGAAATAAAAATATGAAGATTTAAATATGTTCTTCCAAAAGAGATTCTTGGCAAAACTGGTGAGGGTGTGCCACTGCTTCCGTACAACTCTGCTGCTTTAGAAGAATTAGAATAACTTAGCAACCACTAAACCAAAACCAAAATAACTCCATCTTATTTCTAAAACCTGAAATTTCTGGGGAATATAATTTTGCATCTGTCTATATTTACTTTAAACTTAAATATTCTTTTATGATCTTTTCTTTCTTCAACACTATCAGTTCCACTGTCATTTCTAATACAGTGGAAATTATGCTTGCCTGTGAAGTCCCATGGGATTTGGCAGGATAGCCCAAGAAGAAATTACTCAATGAAAGCAGTGCCTCTACTGACTTCATATTTTCTGACTTTCAGTGTCAAAAGCTGCCACTCAAAAGCCCCCACTAAAGACTTCACAGGACAGGATGTGTTGTTTGGGTTAATCTAGAAAACAGCAAGACACATTTTCAGTTACAACCATGAAAAGCAAGAAGTTGCAGAAAGTGTAAGGAAAAGTGAGGCATCGCCTGCAAGGCCCTGAACAGCATGCTCTGTCTAGCTCTTATTGGGGCTTTAGGGCACCTAAACTTCAACTTAAAAGATTCTGCAAATTCTATAAATACCAAAGGTCAACCCACATCTTCTGAGTGGATTTTCTTGACTAATCCTGGCTGGAGAAATTCCACGAAGGTCAGAAACTTCACTATGCTCCTGTGCTTTTGAAGTCACAGTGCAAAGAGGGAGGTCTTGAGAGATGTACTGAGTTGTCAAATTCTGGATGAAAGTTAAAGCTGGGACTTGCTTTTTGCACTAGGTGGTGTTGTCAGAGACTCAAAACAAGTTCTTTCATGCTTTTGTAAAGCCAGTGAAAAGAGTACCCGCATCAGAGCTCTCAATAGTACACTTAAATGTTCAAACTTACGACGCTCCTTTTTCTACCTGGAAGTGGATACAATAGTATTTTGGCTTTGCTAAAGCTCCCAGATGGTTTAAAGTATCAAAACTTGAGTTTAAAAGGGATACTTTTGACAACAGTGCTTTTTAGCAACTTGTTGCTGATTACTTTTTGCTGTACCTCTTCAGATAGCAAAGATCACTTTCTCTGGCATCCAAAAATTCAACCAGTTTTGAAAATATTGTCACTGTTTGAACACATTAAGGACTGTCTTTCTAAGCACACTCAAAAAATAAAAGGATCTCAGTTGATTCAGAGGCAAATGCAGGATTATGTGAACACTCTGATACTGAAGTTTTGTTATAAGAATTTCAAGTAATCCTAAATTTTTTCCTCAGGCTGCTAAATTTGCCTTGGACTGATACCAAAGCATCAATGCCCTCCACATGCAGCTCTCCATAAATCATATAACCACAAATAGGGAAATGCAGTTTTGTTTCCAGAGTTCACAGTGGGAATGGAAGTCACATGAAAGCAGAGCATTACCTTCCGAGAATTCCACATGGCATGATGGTTGGCCAGATTCATGAATTTGTACACCAGGTCTGGCTGATTGAGGTCACTAGCCAGTGAACAAAGCTCCTTGTAGGTAGAAAGACCTTGACTTTGAAAAGCAGAAGGGAAATCAGTGTTACTACGTTTAGGTACACAAAAGCTATAAAACCTAAATCTATTTTCAGTTCACACCCTAAAGCAGGCAGAGAAAGGTGGGCAGCACATTTGTATCACATGGAATTAAGTAACTTAGAGAACAAGAAGGAACAAAAAGTTCAGGAAGCAGATTTTTAAGAGAATTCTGTTTCAGCACGACTGTCTCTGTCATTAAGACTGTAAGCAAACTTACCCATCTGGGGTTTTACTCAGACCTCCCTGAAATACCACAGTTTCTCCAGTCATCTCATGTTTGGCTCTGATAGAAAAGAGGTCCACTATTAGCATTACACTTGAATACACTGCACACTAGGGAACAGATAGTTTTGCTTTATTAACTCAGTAACTTCACAAGTTGTTTCAGTTCCAATCCCACAAAAAACAAACAGGTGTGCAAAGCTACAACACACTGCAAAGAATGTGACTAACCTTTATCATTTTAACAATAAGGAGACATTACAGCAAGTGAGAGTTTTGCTGTGCAGTCAGAAGGTAGACAAAATACAGAATGATGGCTTTTTAGTTCTGCCCACACATGAGCCATATAACGGACAACAAATCTCTACACCAAAAAAATACCATTTCCATTCATCGTATTTCTTCCTGCTTACCACCACTGAATCCCTACACTCCAAGCCTAGGTCTTTATCAGTCAGCAGCCAAACCCACACCAGGTTAGACAGCAGAAGTCTATTAAAGAGCATTTCCAACACTGACCAATATGATCTCTAGCTGTGAGTCTTGTAAGACCACTATTTTTCACACTAAAGCTGACAAGCGATCATTAACACCACTTCCTTAGCAAAAGGTACTTTTCAGCACAAGCAAGTCCCCACTTCTGCAACATTCACAATGTGCAGACCTGCTGCAAGTGGTAATTGTTCTCTGCAATTACACAATGCAGCAAGTAGTAAATCTAACCAAATCCCAACTCATTTGAACTGCTTGAATCAGGACTGACACATTATTTTGAAGCTTTGTTGAATAGAACAAAACCAGAACAACTTCAGCCACAAAATACTCTAAGCCAAAATAAGAAATTCCTCAGTTTGACTCTCTGAGAATGGATATTGGCTTGCCCTTGGCCCCAAAACATCTATTTCTGCACAAAAAAAGGGCACATTTTTATTCTCATCACACACAACGCAGAGCACTCCCTCACTGGGTTCTCAGTTCACTGTACCTTTTCCCAGTCATAAGGGTATCAACGAGCGTAGTGACTAGCTCTTGCTGATCCTGTTCACTTCCTAGTTCATATATCAGCCCAAGACCTTTTGAAGCAACATCTTGACTAAGCTCTGCAAGAGATTTTACCGAGTAAAATTCAAGATAAGCACATAAATTAGCAGTACACAAATTTCAAAAGCAAGGTTTGACCAAAATCAGGGTGTAGCAAACACAGCTCTGTGCTGCACTTCACTGCTCTCCATTTCAGTGCAGATCTAGTCTGTCAAGACAACAAAGTTTGCGTTTTGAAGCAGCAATTTGTTCTGAAGGCACAAACCAAATCAAATTAGGTTACATCTTCACATAAGTATTGTTACTGCAAGTTTTGGAACAGCAAGAAGAGTTCCAAGAGCCATAGGTATTCTGACACGCTAGTGGCACCTGAAATCATTCATGGTAATACTCTTGCTAGCTGGAAGAGGCCTCAGAGTTCCTGAACATGCAGTTTCTGTTCATGTTCATCCTGCTGCCCATAACAGAGCACAAGTAATACCACTTCTGCTACTACAGTCTGAAGGGGCAAATGCAGTGTGCTTTTTTAGCAAAACACACAAAAAAGCTGTGCTTCTTATGTGATGCCTAGAAATCACTCCTATTAATGTAAGAAATGGGAAGTTTCTACATTCATCTTTTAACGCTGACTGAGTGTAGTTGACTTTCTGCCTGTTCCAAGATTCCCTCCAGTCTGATGGATACACACCAAAATACACAATTCTTAAGATACAATAGTACTTACCATCACTATCTGACAGAATTGAAACAAACGCACTCTGAATATCCTTGAGATGAGACTGTAAGATGAGAAAAAAGGACATTATTTTGGATACTTTGTTTAGTCTCCAGGCAAGTTTCTAACAGGTAAACAGAGGCTACTGTATCAATGGAGTTGCCTATTTGAGCTACACCTACGACAAGAACTGCACTTTTTTCCAGACACACAAGTAGCAGCCTGACTGCCACTCACAGAAGATAACAATTAATTGTCCAGCCCACCATATACATATTCCATGCCATTAGTAAACCACATATTTTATTTTCTTTGTTTAATACAAAGCAGCAATGCATCATAAATCTGGCTTGCAGCCAGACGGGGCTTTCTTCATCCCTGACCTGGTGGGTTTTACCACCTTCCTACAAGGCGCACTGTTAGATGAGTGCAGTACGTGACAATGTTTTATATGTAACAGCTTACATTCGCAAAGCAGCTTGTCCCAAAGCTCTTTATCAATACTGAGAGAGCATAAAATGGTTACTTGGTGCTATCACTGTGAATAGTACCTCTATGCAGATAGAGGACACTTTGGTTGAGAATGTTTTATTTAGTCCTTGTATAGGACTTTTCACATTCCCTCATTACAGACAAGCACTTGAAATACAAGGTTCCTGAAGCGTACCAAAAAACCCACAGTACCTGAAGCACCTAACTGCTCCTAGGTACCAAAGTTGTGATAAACACCATGAAACAAATGAGTTCAGTTGTTCTCCTCCTTCCCCTCCTAGACCTCTCTTAAACATTTTCCAAATATAAATCCTAAACACTATACAGATAGCAATCTCTTCTTCCCAAGGGAAGATGTACTGCTACTGCATCTTATAAAAGCTATTTACACTGAGGTTACTCTGACTTGGATGCAAGTCAGATGTTTACAAAGGTGACAAACACCCTTGTTCATCTGCCAGATAATCTGTTCCTCTAGAAACAAAAGACAGGCCATGTCTCAAAAAGACCTCAGTAAGGACTGCACCAGCATGGGCAGAAAAGAGGCAGTAGAAGTGAAGGGGAAGGAAGGGACAGAAACAAGGTGAGAAGCAAAAACTAGGGGCAAGGAGCCAGTGCTAGGAAAAGGTATATTTCTTACCTTAATTGCTTTGTGGGCGCTCAGCTTCTTCACCAATGACAGAAGCCAGATGCAAGCTGCCTGCCTAACATGTGGGTTGGGACTGATGATGTGCTTATTCAAAATAAGGTCTAGGACCCAGGGAACCACGTCATTCACTTTCAAATCTATATGAAAAAAAATAAAGGTGCAGGGGAGGACCTTTGAGAATTACCCATTTTAATATCAAAATAATGAAAAACCTAATAAACCCAAAAGTACTCAGGTGACACCTTTATCTCTGCTTATCTAGGAAGTCACTGGAGTCACTGGGAAAATAATAATAGTAGAACAAATAATAGAAGTACAGAGTCCTAAACCTTCATGAACATGTTTCAGAGCCTGTGGCCAAGAAGAGGTACCATTCACGTTGCCTAAGACTCAGGGCACTATTTTTCTTTTTCTGTTAGGACTCAAAATCTCTGGAGCAATGGCAAGCCTTAATTTCTACCACATGCTCAGCTTTGTGTACACTAGACATCTAAGACCACTCTCACAAAATTAAAATGTGTTTGCAGGTCTGAGGCTGTTGCCTGATTTGAAGTTAGCACTTTGTCACAGTTGTATTTCAATGGGTACAAAATCTTAGTACTTAAATAAAATTTCTGCATTTATTGCATGTAAATTTCACTTAATTGTATCACTTGAAGTTGTTGGGAAACACTTGCAATTTGATTTTATAACCTTATTTTCCTGTTCAGGCTTCAAAATGGTATTTTAAAAGATTTGTGTATTAAAACTCAAAACTAACTCAACACAGCAAACAAAAAAGAAAAAGCCAAATACGGAGTCAAGTGGCAATGAATTACATAAGAAGCTATTTAAACAGGCCATGAAATAAAGACTTCTGCCTTCTGAGCAGATGGATGTGACGAGGTAAAACAACCTGTATATAACCACAAACACAAAACCTCTCTTGCATGTACTGTTATAAATCAAACACCACAGAAATGAAGCTATGGAGCCCAGTATTAGTCCAGACATTTCCCAACCCAGCCCCTACATTAGGAAGGCGTACCTGAAGGAGGGATATATTCCTCCTCTGTGACCGTCCATGCATCCCGTGCAGCCACCGAGCTGGTTCCAACAGCAGCACTAGTAATAGCTTCACCAACAGTGAACTGCAGTTCTATCTGTTTGGCCTGAAAAAGACATCAGAGCATCACTGACAGTACTAACTAAACACACACCAAAACCACAGTCTGTTTCCCTGTCCCAATGTTCAGCACCAATTTACAGCAAGATCACTCTTCTGGTGGCACCTCAGACCCACTGAAGTTGATGGAAAAGGAGGAGATGCCAAACTGTCTGAATTGAATGAAGAAAGCTAAAATTTCCACACTTTTTTTAAAGGATACCTTTGACAAAATATTTATTAGTCTCTGCAGAGGTTCAACTTGGTGAAAAGAAAGAATTCGACAGAATGAAAATAAAACCAAGTTAAAATGATGCTGATAGTGATTAGTGAAAATTACTATGGCTTTATTATATAGGTAGTATTGAAAGAATTTCCTGTTGATCTCTTAAAAGACACAGAAATCTTTTTCACATTAAAAGGATTCAGACAGTACTTGCTTTGCTTCACTGTCCTCCTCACACTATTCTCTGAGCCTTCAGGAACAGGATATATACCACTTTTTTGTCATTATTTATGATTAATTTTATGTTGTAAGAACTGGTTTCCATAACTTCTGAGTACCTTCTAGATTGCTTTCCTTATGCTCTAGAAGCACAAAATGCTCAGGCACTTGGTGAATTAAGCCCTTAGCATCCTGCAATCTAAGATAAAGAGTTTTTTTTCAAGTACACCTTTTACAAAGAAAGTTGTAATGTCCCCATGCAGTTACAGGAGAAAAACACTGCACTCAGAAACATCTTTTGAAGTTTGGGTACACAGTATTCTCAGTACTCTTAGTATTCTAAGTATAGTGATAGGACAAGTGGTTAATGGCTTCAAACTGAGAGTAGGTTTCAATGAGCTATTAGGAAGAAATTCTTTACTGTGAAGGTGGTGAGGCACTGGAAGAGGTCGCCCATGGATGTGCCAACCCTGGCAGTGTTCAAGGTCAGGTTGGATGGGGCTTTCAGCGACTTGGTCTAGTGTGAAGTGTCCCCGCCCATAGCAGAGGGGTTGGAACTAGATCATCTTTAAGATCCGTTTCAAACCAAACCATCCTATAATTCCATGGTTCTTGCTTGTTTGATCACATCAGATTGGAGGACTCAGCAAAGCATGCCTGATACTCAACAGCCACTTCTACAATGCAGAATCCTACATCAGTATCAGCAAGGAAGAAAGGTAAAACAAGCTGTAAATGCAGAACACTAAAAAAGCTCCTTTTATGTAATTTTGTTATCTGGCATCCTGCAGTATGTATAGAAGCTCTGAGGTACTGTAAAGAATGTAGTGCACTGCAATGATACATACAGATGGATAAGAGATACATATATTCCTACAAGCTTCTAATTCAAGTGAGTCATATCAGCTGATGAAGTTCAGATAAAGGTGTATTTATATTACCTACTGCCAGGGTACCTTTGAAGGCCAAAGTACAGGCCTAAGGCTTCATTAATGCAAGCTCTGGAGAATTTATATATACAGTGTGCAAAAAAAAATCCATAAGCCTCCTGAAGGAGAATGAGTATTTGTCTCAGACTGAGGCAGACACCTGGACTAGCAAGTTTTTAAACTGTGGCATAAAACATTTTACCAGCCCAAAGTCTACATCTGCTCTCTATTTAAAAGCAGTTTTAAAAAACCCAGAGGCACTATTACAAAAAGACGACTCCCTTTGTAAACCTGGCTCTAGACTACATAAAAAGTATCCAAAGAGAAATACTCACTGCAATATAAAGGATAATACATTGATAGTGTCTCACCTCCACAGAATCCATTAAACCCTGCAGCAGCAGCTTCTGGTGGGGAAAATCTTCATCTCCCACTGGAAAGTAACCTAGTGTTTGTATTGCTCGTTCCTTCATCTTAAATATAAATGAAAAATAACACCATCATATAACCTTTCTGTAAATCCAGAAGATGCACTTTAAACCCACTATTTCTCATCCTTACTGAAGTTTCACTCAAGGTATCAGAAGTACATGCAAGCAGCTTAGATCAATCAGTGCACCCCTTTTCCAAAGCAGATCAGAACAAATGCCCTGTTACCTTTGAGAATTATTTGCAGGCAAAAGAAGATACTCCCATTTCTCTTGAATTAAAATTAAGACCATTCATATTTTCATCCCTTAAGCCCCTACTTATGACTACAGAAAGCACAAGTGATCAGTCCAATATTAGAAAGACCCTGACCCTAACCAACTCACTAAAGCCAACAAAAAGCCTAATTCCTTTGAAAAACAAGGCTGAGTTCAGCAGATAATATATATACCTAATGAGCATTCAAGAAATGAACAGGAATCATAACAACACTACAAAAATCTTGCCTTATTTGTTTCCTTGCTGGAAGGGATTCTAGACAATAAGTTTTCAACAAGTTGCAGCTTTGTAAATCCTGTTCCTTCGTTGGGAATTGGCAAGGGGCCATTCCTGCCAATCTCCCCAAGAGCCGTACAAGCACCCACCACAAGGAAGGGAGAGGTGCTGTCCAGAAAAGAACCTACAGAAAAAAGCAAGCCAGGATGACTCAAGTTTTGTATTATTATTATTATTATTATTTAGCAGTGGGCAGGCACTTGTATTTTACCCATGCAAGTAGCAAAGCATTTATCTCCTCTACAGCTGGTAGGAAGCATTATGCTAGAAAAAAATCAAAATGAAAGGAGACACTGAAAGGAATCTAGGCAACAACACTACTGATTGTGTTGGTCTGCATGTGCTGTGTTGGTGTGCATGTTACAAAGTCCACCTAGGTTTTGTTGAAATGTACATACATCTAATCAGATTACATTCTTACAGGCTGTAAATTCTATCACAAAAATTGAACTCAAGATTACACTACCTGTGGGCTGAGTATCTCAGAAAAATCCTTAGTTTGGGGTAGATTTAAAAAAAACAAACTGTTACACGCAGCAAAGTCTTAGGCAGAAAGTTACCTATTGTCTCTGTTGTCGACTTTATAAGTTGTTCTTGTTCCGGCATGACTGCAGTATTTGGTTGATCTGTGTCATGTAGCTCCATTGTTCTGATTTTCCCTTTGGCCAAGTACCTTCCTACTGTAAATCCCAAAGCCAACAAGGATCCATGCTGGACCTCCGGGCTCTACAGACAACACCAACAGTGCAAAAAGTAAGTAACACTTTGCACAAAGCACTGATTTAAAAACACATACGGATGGACAAGCCAGATCCGAAGGCACCCAGAAGAATGCAGAGCTCTAACACATAATAAAACAACAGAGAGTTTGATATTGTTAGTACTCTCTGATGAATGGAGTTCTTTTAAGATTAATTAACTAAACTTAAAAAGAGATTTAGGAGCACGGATTATGATTTATCACCAGCACTCACATGCCTAAAGCTACAATTTGGTAGCTAGACTTAAAAAAACCAAAACAAACACACTCTAATAACCAGACATACTCAGACTAAGGGGACAAAACACACTCTTTGGTAAAAAGCACTAGAGGGTAATTGCACTAGATTTGCATTGCTAAGAATGAGAACACACCTGGCCTATAATGAAGGCAATGCCTCTACAGTTTGGCAGGCCACAAATGGTGAAACCTAATTAATACAATTAAATGTCAAAACCACCAATTTCTCCAATGCTGATATGGTGCTGGAACTATTTAATGACCATGGTTATTTCTACAACTGAATTCGAGCAAAAGGATTTTGTGGAGAAACAAGGCTGTGAGACTGAAATGCTACCTAACTGAAAAACAAAACAAAGGGAAGGGTTCAGGGGCTTAAGCTTGGGTTAGTTCATATCTCTTGTTTTTTAACACTACAAAAAGTTGCACCAGTGCAATTGTGCTGCCAGAATGGGATCCTCAACCTAGCTTGGCCACCAGGGACCATTCCTTGATATAGTCTCACTGCAGCAAAGCCCGCAGAAGATGGGCCCTTCCCCTATCTCCACTTTCGCTATCCATTCACATTGCAGTCCTTACTGAGACACTAGGATCACCACCACTCCTAGCTGTACAGATTCAAGTGGTTTTGTACAGTAGCAGAAAGTCAGAGCTCCTCCTGACTCAGACTCACAAAGGCATGGGAACACCCTGCTTTTTTTTCCTTTCACAGTTCACATGGGTGTGTGGGGCTGAAAGCAGCAGTGGTGGATTGGGACTCATCTGTACTGGCTTCATGTCTGCAGGAGGTGTGCCCTACACAAAACTGAGCAATGACATGGCTTTGGCTCACAGGCAGAGCCTTCACAGATTCGAAATAAATCAGGTTTTTCAACTACAACATAAGGCAAACAGCGCCTCTTGTCAGCCTGTTACCTGCAATGTAAAATGGTGGCGCTTTAAGTCCTTCAGAGAGAGTGATACAAAACCATTTTGGGGAAACAGAACCTAGAAATGCTACTCCTTTCCCTCCCTTGCAGGATTCAAGACACACCAGCACAGAAACCTGACAAATTTGTTTTCAGGACTCCTTTTCCATGCTTGCAGGGGCAAAAGAGAGAAATAAGGATAAGTTGAGGTAGGCAAATCCAGCACGTAAAGACACAGCTGCGGAGGTCTGCTGAGCAGCCCATGTGGGGTGAGAGGGAAGAAGGCACAGCCCTCACACAGCACAAGATCTTGAGCCGTTGAGGACCCAGGAAGCGACTATGGCTCAGGAGGGGATGAGTTGAACACTTAACAAGTTAAAAATATTCTCAGTTCTGTGGGTATCTACGTATGCTCAAGAATAAGGGACTGGTAAACAGTGTGAGGTAGGTAGTGTGATCCATTACCATTCAACAGGATGTGGCTATTTAGCTGGTTAAAACTGGTTAAATACATGACTGTGTTTTGCTTGGGACGTACCTCCAGGAAATCCTCCTACTGACCTTAACAACAGCTTCAGGGATTAATTTATTTAAAGATCAGTTGCACTCACCTACAACAAAAAATCCCTTCTCACCATCCAACTGGAAGTCAGTTAATTTTACGTCCAGATTAAGGTTAATACATCCTGGACACGTGGTGAGATTCAAATATCCTATCAGTTACATGACATGAGAAAAAACAAGAAGTAGACAAAGGAAGGTAGTTACATGGCTGTCTTTTGTCATCTTGATCAGCTGCTCCAAGGAAACCCTAAGCTCATCTCCAGACATGGTAGACAGCACTACAGAATAAAACAGGGCTGCAAGCTCACGCATTTCCTCTTTGTTAGTGTTCATCAGGTTCTGTGGGAGTTTAAAAAAAAAACAAACCATGAAATATGGAAGCAGCTTCTTACCCAGTCTGTTCATAAAGAGTTTCAATATATAAAGAAAGTTCTCATGGAGATACATAAATAGTTCTTAACTCAGAAACCACTCTTTAAACAGCATTATCACTTATTAAGAAACAAAGCCCTCAATTCAACAAAGCATTCATTTTGCATTTTGTAGGAAGAAAACCACTAGCCACAAGAGGGCCACCCACCAGTTCCATGTCAAAACACACAGATCAAATTCCTGGCCAAATTTTGTCTTCAGCTAAGAGCTTCCAGGTTTTGCACTCATACTATGCTAAAAAACCCCACACCCTCAACCACTGTTTTTTCTGAGCTGCTGGAGGCTTCCGTACCCTTCTTATTAATCAAAGGGGAAAAAAACCCTCAAGAGGGTTAACCGTTTAAATCCAACTGTGACAAAAAAAAACATGTCCAGGAAATTACAGTTCTCAAAGCAAAATTATCTACTTCGCATTTGAGATCTGGTATTGTCTAAATAAATAATTAAAAAGTTGAATTTTGGAAGCCTCGGGTAATTTGTTACAATATAATCTTACCTTCATCAGTAATGCAACACACTCCCGTGAAAAATTCACACCCTAATCTTTTAATGCCTTGGGCCACCACAAAGACACCAAAATGAGCCAAGCAAGCAAACAAGAAATGATCTGTCAGGCTCATGAAATGTAATGTTAACTTCAACTCCAACCTAGCATCAGATCACACACCTGACTTCCAACAAACCCCTCAACCTGTTAGCTCCACTTGGCAAGGCAAAAACACATGAAATGTGATTTACAACAGTATTTCTGAAACTCGGTACTATCAATAACCACCCCTAGAAGCTTAATTCTGCAAATGGAACTAGGCCAAAGACAAAGAAAGGTTTTCTACAAATGATGAGGAATACTGAAAAGAGGAATGTTTTAAAGTACTCTCCTGTGTGGTTCATACCTGCATACGAACCACAGTGAGAAGTGATAACCTGCATACAGTGTAATGCAGCACAGATATCATCAAGAGAAACTATTAGAACACATTCTAGTGTTTTTTAACCTTGACTAAGTATTTGTTTCTGCCAGATTGCCCCAGTGAAAGCAATGGCAACCCGCAAGACCTACAAAAATCATAGACGTTTGAGGCAAATCATGAAAAAGCAGGGAATTGCCTGAGAAAAGAATCTAGGGAAACAGAATTCTCTTTGGCTTATTCCCAAGAAGACTTCAGGGTATGGGGTTTTTTTGTCTGGGGCTAATAAACAGAAAAAAACCATCACCACAGAAAGGTCTCTAAAACCACTAGGGATGTAATTAATCTCATCTTCTAAAAAGTCATTCACATTTTCTCACTGAAACATTCACACTGTTCAACAATTTCTTTTAACACGTGCAGACATGCAGAATTTTGTCTTCAGTTTTCTTTTGCAGAAAAAAAAAAAATGGATGACTATACCAGCAGGATAGATGACAGACTACCTAGAACATGTAAGTCAATGAACAAAATGAGTAATACAAAAGAACCAAAAAATAATTTTCCCCATCCTGGTACATATAACAACCTGGTACATATACATATAACATGAGGTGTTGACTGTGAGTAGAGATACCAATTTCAAATTAAGTGCATGCTTGGAAATAATACTCTGCTTCACCATGGGAAATGTGCCAGATTTTGCTAATGCCAAATCCCATCCATCCCCCTAAAAAACATTAAAAAAAGGGTTTTCAAAATACCTTAATCCAATCCATTTTGTCTACAAATCTGGTGGCTAGTTTTTCTGGATACACTGAAACAACTTCTAGAAGACAATACATGACTGGCAAACCTAAACAATAATTCAAGAACCAGGGTGTTAAACAACTCCAGTATTTACAACAATGTAACATTCAGTGCTAAAAAGAGGTAAAGAAGTATCAGGCTTTCCAGGCATTTATTTGTAATTCACTAAGAGTAACAAACAATACAGAATAATAAGGTATAATATTTCTCAGACATATTCGGGAAACTAATAAAAGGGAACACTCTGGTAACAATTTGTTCTAAATGCATTCAAATGTTTTAGACTACACCTGTGGTAGATAGGCTATTATCAGAGTGAGAAGACACAGCAATCACTGGTGAGGAAGCTGTTACATACAATGGCTTCACAATTTTACACTGTTACGTCAACTGATGCTGCAATTTTACAGCCCTGCTTTCTCCCACCTACAAAATAGCACAGAAGAAAGCAAGTTTAAACTAAATAGTATACAGTCCATGTTTCAACTCTGTAATTGCTGAAGCCAAGTTCAAAGCACAGGACAACTCATTTCTAGTTAGAGAAGACACTTAATTCTTAAGGATACTGCTGCACACACAGCTTCTTACCTCCAACACCAGCTAAGAGCTGCTGAAGAAGGCTGATATATATGTGTACAGGGTTGGTTTCTGCACTTTTTGAAGAGGAGGAGGAGGAGGAAGAGAAAGATATGTGGTTGCCAGACATGAGGTTTCTTATGTAACGTCCAATGGCTGGAGCATGATCTTGCATATCTGCCAAGCTCTGTGAGGTTGGCACCACACCAGCACTGTGAGCAAGACACATCCGCAGATAGAGAACTATCTAAGTAGAGAAGATAAAAACACATGATCCTGAGTCAAAAACCATGCAGGAGACAAAAGAGCAGACAATGTGCTGTATCCAATGTAATCAAAACTGGATAGTTTTTTCTTTAATCAAATATAGACAGAAGAGTTAGTATCGAGACAGGAACAAATATAAAGTGTAACAAATCTTAGGACCAGCTTCTGCAATACGCCTGTGTAAGTAGACAACCCTACATCACTCTCTAAAGATTAAATCATACACAGACTTTTGGTTTATCATCAGCTGATGCAATTCCTTGCAGGCAGTTCAGCCTGTACCCTATACCAATTTGGCATGTGTACACATTGCTAACACAGATCTCACTTCCCATCTCGGTTTGTGTCTAGAGATCACTGAAGCCTGGAATTCTGTTAGAAAAAGAGCCCTAGGGAGCATAATGGGACCTCTGCACAAGACTAGTATCTAATGTTATTAATATCTAATGCTATTCCATTAGATATGCTGCAGAAAGCAGTGGAGCAACCCTCTAATGAACATTCCTTCCAACCCCCCATGCAAATCCTGTTCCGAATACTGTTTAAGGACAAAGGATGGAGAGTTAATCCCAACATGTATTTCAAAGAACTTTAGAATGTAGGGTGACTTATGATAGCTGTTAGCTTCTTAAGCTGTCCTCTAGATAAATAATGGTATACATATCTGAGGAAGGAAAACCAGGCACTTACCTCCCCAAATGTGGCAGGATTAAAAGGCAACGCGGCAGTTCCAGTCATATATTTAGCTGGGGTTTTCATTCGGTGAGAGGCCTAAACAACAGAGTATATTAAGAGTGGAACATTCCCATAACAGACCCGTAACAGCAGAGATGTTGGGAAGGTCAGTGAAATTTTGCTGATATGACTGTGTTAATCCTCCTCTTAGCAACTGAAAATGTGTAACAGCTCTGTAACAAAAAGGGCACAGTGCACTTGGTAACAGTCAGGTTGATCTATTTTACATCCCTATCAATTCAGAAATTGGGAACTCTGAATGCATGAGAGGGAATAGCAGGGGAGGTTGAAGGAGCACAACATTCTTTCTTCCTTTCAGGGAACAAAGAAGCACTTTAGAATTTAAAAGTAAAGTACTTCATGAACTTCCAGACTCTGAGGCTCCCCCCTGACAGGCAGCCAGAAAGCTTTAAAATAGCAGGTCTGCCTGGAGAGGCTGCAGAACAGCCAGGCTTCCCCAGTCCTGGGAGGTGGGTGCCCTGTGTGTGTCAGCCCAAGCCTGGGGAGTCTCTCAGACTGAGACAGAGGGAATCTCTCTACCTGCTATATGGGCAGGGCTGCCTGCAGAGGCTGCAGAACAGCCAGGCTTCCCCAGTCCTGGGAGGTGGGTGCCCTGTGCTGTGTCAGCCAAGCCTGGGGAGTCTCTCAGACTGAGACAGAGGGAATCTCTCTACCTGCTATATGGAAGGCTGCAGCAGCAAGTGAGCAACTCCTTTCCATGTAAATGTTAGCTCTGACAAGCAGGAATATGCCAACAGAAAAACATCCAAACAGGAGGTTTTAAGTGACACCCACTGCAAATGTTGCAGAAAAGTAATATGTATCTATTAAACAGGCAACATGCACATCAGTGGTAGGGCTTGATTCAGTCAGCCAGCCTTGTACTTGAGTAAACACACAAGGCAGCTGCACAAGACAACAGATCCTCACTCCCCTCAACACACTATGATCATTTGCAACACTAATTTCAATGATATCCAGAACTATTAAAGAAAATCTGATTTAGTGAACAGACAGTGACTCCCTTGAGGAATGGCTTCCCTCCCATACCCAGCAGATTGGTCCTACTCTTTCACACGTATTTTTCTTTCAGAAGGAGAGAAGTATCATGCTAAATCATGAAGTCATTTTTCATCTCAGCCAGCTGTGCCAAGCAATGCATACAGACTTCTCAAACATCTCCCAAAGTCACGGATTATTGACAGTATGTGAAAAATCACACTTTGAGATAACTCAACAAACAAATATACCTCCAGGATTTTTAAATACACCGTCAGGACATGTAAAGACGACTTGAAAACTGCTTGAAAAAAAATTTTAATTCCTCCATGATTGAGGGACTCTTCTCAGCAGTGACTAAACTACACTGATCTATAATTATTTAGTGACATTACAAATGTTAAGGAAAATTTTAAAAATAACTGCATTTAAGAGTGTTATCTAAAACTCAATCTTGGCTTCTTAATTTTTTAGTATCTGTTTAAATAGCCAGGATTCTGGACAAAAAGCAAGTTTTCTTATAGAACATCAAATACTTCAGAGTATTAGTAGAGTACACCACCATCAGAGCACACATTTCACAATAAATATCTCAGGTGTAAGAGTTCTGTTATCACAGATCTCTTGCAAAATCAGATGTGCTTTGACATTACATACTTCTGACAATTTTTTAAAAAGGCTATCACAGGAAAAAATACTGTTAGTGACTCTCCACATCTCCTTCACTGCTTATAAGCCTAGTATAGCTACTATACACAGACGGTATTTTAACACTTCTCCAGATGAGCTCTCAGAGCAAACAGATGTGACTGAACTGAGTGGCACAGTTTTTGGCATGTCCTTCCACTAAACTCATGAAGGGCTGTTTACATGGCTATTATTCCAAAAATTGCAATGAAGATGAAAAATTAAGCCTTTAAGTCAACAAATTAGACTTCTTCACTTGTTCTAGTATCTCCTTTCCTAGCCTAGGATTTTTTTTTATTTAATGTATATTATTGTTCACTGGGCCAAATAAAAAGTAGTCTTCTTGCACCTCCAGGAACTGTGTTTGTGAAACGTGCTGGATTATAAGCCTTGAAAACTTGATTCCTCGTTTCACATATCATCTGCACAAATTGCAAGAAAGCAAAACATTCCTTTTGTTAAAAGCTCTGCCTCGCTACTTAACACTTGGATCTCTTGCAATTACTGACAGCAGAAAGCGATGACAAGTGGTAATCTTGGCAATAAAATACTATGTGTGGTCCTCACTGTGACTTTCACTAACTTTATTCCTTGGGACAGCTGTGGGAAACCGACATAGGGAAGGCAAGACCACACTTACCACATGCCTGAACATCATGCATCTATTTGTCATCTACTGTGACAGAAGCACTGTATACCTTGTCTTGAATGTAATGGACCATTTCAGGGAAGGATGGCATCTGCTTCCCAGAACTCTCCTTTTCATTTTTTCCAGAAAATGTTCTCAGTACCCGCTGGGCTTCTCCATGTACCTCCTCCCGCCTTTCAGAAGAAAAGATGAGAAACAGACATTATATACACAGAACAAACAGTCTTTAATGAGCAGTAAGAAGTATTGGGAAGCTGGGGGAGAGAGAATGGTTTTTAAATGAGATGTTGGGAGGGTTTTTTGAAAGGAAGGGAGAAAAAAATCTTTAATTACAACTTCTAATGATTTGTTTATTTTAGAGATGGGAAAGAAAATGGGATAGTACTGAGTTCTCCTTGCAAAACTGTCTGGATGAGCTCAGTTCTGTTCCTCTTACATCCTTCTAGTGTTCACCAACAGTTCCTGCTTCCCACATCCTTGTTTTCCTATATGCTACTTCTCCCTATCACTTCCTACAGTCAAGCTTCAGCTGCCACCTACCAGGTGGCATTGTCTACTTAATAGCAGATAACTACTCCTGAAACAGTGCTGACACCGCAATGACAGAGCAAGTTGTTGCAACTGATCTGTTTAGCTTTCTTTAGTTACACAATAGCTACTCACATCAAAAATTTAGTAATTAAATTGGAAAAAAACCCCCACCACTTACACTGCCGTAACAGAAAACTGCAAATTAAATGATTACTGTAATTTAACAAGTCAGCTACTCGAGAGTGGCAACTCTCAAAACGGCATGTTCAACTCCCTGCAAATACAAGCTAAAAATAGACTGACAGAATTCGCCAGGAAAAAATAATTTCTAGACACTGTAAAAGTGATTTCAGTTAATGTATTTTTACTTTTGCAATTGCAACTGATCATTAATATGAAGTGCTTTAGTGACAGCAGTTCATCTGAAACTAAAGACTGTCACTGAGTATAGTAACAGCTCTCCACAGAAGTGTCAAGAATGTGAAGTTTAATTTCCAAATTACCATATTTGATTTTCTTTGAGTTATTTATGTGCAAACTTACACACACATATATGTACATGTATTTGTATTTAATCCAAATATATATTGAATGCATATACAATGTGTATGAATATGCATATATATATATACATATTTTTATATATATCCACACACATATCCACACACACACACATATATATGTACACACATATATATACGAGAAAATAATTTATAAAGGAAAACAACTTACGGGTCTCCCGCAGCTAACAGGAGTAAGTATCTGGAAGGGATATGATCTGGAGGGAACACTGTGCTAGCAAATTTTACAGCCACTTGACGTACTTGAACTTCAGGCTTAAAGGGAAAAGACACAAACATATGGTTGAGTTTTAAACGACAAGCAGTAATGACTTTCACTCATCACTTGTACATCATCAGTCATTTGTTTTGTCCTCTGGTACCAACATGATTCAAAAAGTTTAGACATTTTGAGACACTGTTCATGCTTACTCTTCATATGGCAGGAGACAGGGCAAAAAAAATCTAACTTCTCATATATACACAAGTGGGCAATTAAGTGTTTAATTAAACACATGCACACTTTGGGGAATCATGCTAATTCTTGAAAAACTGAACTGCTCCATCCAGGCAGTTTTGAAATGAAACTGACATATATCATCTATCCACGGAAAACAGAGCTACACTTAGGAGCAGCATAGCCAGAGGTGGGAAAGAAACATCAGCTTAGGGTGATCATTCTGTCTGTAAGGTACAGAGAGTCTCAAAAAGGTACAGCCTGGAGATTTAGATCCCTTAAGCAAAAGAGTTATCAGCATGAAAATTATCTCTTAAACTAGAAACACATACACCTACACAGTCAGTCTGAGTACCCATGCAAACACAGAATATACAAAACACTCATTCTTTCTGAAAATCCAGACTTCTGGTGTATTCTGAACACAAACAAGGTATTCAAAGTATGGATCAGTCAAGTCTGGTTTAGTCTAGACTAGTGTGTCAAGACTAAGCTCCTGGAGAAGTTCACAGGTGCCTTATGTCAGATACCACATAGCACAATGAAACCCCACTTAGCAGCGAATGATCCTTTCTACCAAACTCTCAATGTCCCAAAGCATTTCAGAAGACAGTCCTTGAAGCATCTACTTCTTGAAGTTTTCTAAGGAGAAGACTATGAGAAACATACAATGCAATTGCAGTGGATTTGTTTCTTTGCTAAACAGAACACAAATAAAGAACTGCAGTGTTACCTGCCTTGCAGTCATCAACCCATGCTAAAAATATTTTATCTGAGCATACACACCCTGCCTTCTCCTAGACAGGCCAATACACTCAGTAAGAAAAGGAAGACGTGCTCCAGGAAGTATCTAACAGGAACTGTCAGGAAACAGGAAGACAATTAATAGCTCTTTTTTTAAGGCATGCGATTTTTACTCCACTGAAAATACCTTTATTAAGTAAGAAGCTACAAGAGCTTCCATCAGGGTACGCTGGGCTCCTTCCAGGTTACTATATGCTCCAACCATCATGGACAATGCCTCTTGAATGGCAAGCCTAGTATCAGCATCCTCCTGCAGTACAAAACCAAGAGGTTTCACTTTACAGTGCACAGTGTCAAAAACTGAGCAAAATCAGAAGAAGACACTAATGAATTCCCAAAGCCCCATCAGCACCCACCTTGCACAAGGCTTCGAAAAACTGCTGTGTCAGTGCTATATCCTTGGTAAAGAGCTGAGGCATTCGGCTGAAACAAGATATTTTAATCCATGAAGCTTTTGTTTTTTAAATTGAAATGCTTTACATTTCATTGGTCTTCCCCTCATTCCAAATTTTAACTGTCAAACAATCACAGCCAGCACAGAAAGTTTGTTCTATCTTAGCCATATCCACCATAAAGCAGCAAATTCCCCCTCCCTTAACACAGCTTGGAAAGCGAGACATTTTATGGACAACCACTTAGATCACCAGCACATGACTGAACATACCACTTGCCTAGCTTCATGCCCTCTGGTCTTTGCTGAACATTCCTTAAATTTTTATTTCTAGCAATCCAGAATGTGGAACCATTTCTTAAATACTGTGCAAAATTAATGAGCTTCCATTAACCACTGCTAGAGAAGCTATCAGCTAAAAACATATTTCTTTTACATTTCTGGAGTTGTCACAAAAAGTGCTTTTCTCTGCACCATGCACTCAACTGCAAAATTGGCAGGTGGCATAAAGCTTGCTGCTGATAAATTAACTGATTACTCTGGAAAAATTATTCAATGTCCCATTGTTTAAATGATGCTTCAGTTACCTGGAGAGCTTTCCAACTGCTGAATATGCCATTGATAGCAGTTTTGAATCCTTGAATGATAAAACAATAAATAAAATTCAGCAAAACCAGAAATACATACAGGTATATCTTTTATAAATAAACATTTACTTTAAATCCTGTCTTGAAAGTGCTCAAGCAGGCCTTCGTGGAAAAAGAATCCTAAAACATAAAATATTTCTATCCGAGAATAAAAACATTAGATAGAAACAGAGGGATCTTTTGTCCAAGAAACAAAGAAATTGCAAATGGTGGCAAAACATTAAATCTCTCTTCTGGTCTCAGCTAACTACATTTTATTTCAAGAAAAACAGATATGGAGATTTGGTGAGTATATGAAACAGTAGCAGAGGGACAGAAACCTTCCACTAGGTCTGAACAGCAACTGTAAACAAAGGAAGCTGTTTGCGCAATGGATCCTTCGGATGACCAATATAGCATATTTATACACATGGGCTTACTTCCTTTTTCATTCCCTTCCCAATGGCAGGGAGTCCCATGCATTCAAATGCCAACTCAGGCCAAAAGGTCACATCCGAAGTTCAAACAAAGCAGCAAGAAGCTCAAATCTGCAGAAGAGATGATCTGCAACATCAGCCCTTTCTAAGGTACATGTAGGAGCATAATGGAGAATTTGACTTTTGAAACGGCACTGGAAATAACTCGTTCAGGGCAGATTGGCATTGCAGTTCTGTTTGGTAACACCCTTCCCATAGTAATACCATCCCTGGACAGATAGGATGGAATGTATTACAAGCTGACCTATACAGCTGCTTAACACAATGGGATTAACATCCAGAGCTGAAGTCCCTGTGTTTTCCAGAGTAAGAGCAGCTACATACTACTTTGCCTTCCCTCTTTATATTACTAAAACTATTGTTTCTTGAGATTTTGCAATTGGTGCCCAAGCACATATGTATAGGTGTTAAATAAATAAAACAGTTTTCCTATATAGCATTTTAAAATATTTGCTTCTCTTCAAAAAAAAATTCTTAAAATGTGTCCTCTGGCAGCCTCTCAAGCAAACACAAAAAAAAAATTCATCAGTTTCCATCGTAAAGGTATTTATCTTTTGCTTGTATTCACATGAAGAATTACAGTAAAGAATTTTTAATCTTACCTCTTTGTATTCATTGATCAGCTTTGTAAGTCCATTTAAAAGCATTGGACCTAATGGCTTTATTTTACTCTCTGGACAACTGCAATTAGAGAAACCAACAAAACATTATCTTTTGGATCCCTGAAAAGCATCTTCTCTAGTATCACTTTTCTTGACTGTGTTAAGGTGAGAAATTACAATTTATTGTGTGCAAGCACAGACACATTGAGCTTTCAGGATTAAGTAAAAAAACCCCCTACATTCTCCGAGTTTTAGTACTCATTAGTTCAGTTATATCTTTATTAAACAGAGTGGCTTCTAGGCAAATAGCTAAAAAACATTGTGCTTTCTGAACTACTTACATGATACAAATATGATGCACAAACTGCAATGACAGACTTCTCAGTTTTGCATTTGTGTTTGCACCAAAGAGTCCATCATATACCACCTGACCAAAAGGAAGAAGGAGCAGATTAGAGAGTGTCTGGCTTCACTTTCAAAGATTTTCATTCCCCCTCTTCTTTAAACGCTGTCATCAATAACAATGCTTCCCACTGCTAAGTACTGGAGAAACTGTATCATCAAACTGATTAGGAAGAGTAGATTTGGAAAATAAGCATCACCTGAATGTTAGCTGGGAACATTTCTGCAGCCTGCCGGGATCGCAGAAGATGAGGAACTATCTTTAATTTAACACGGGTGCTGACTGACTCTCGTTTCATTTCTGGTTTCAGAACAGATCCCTGTCAGAAACAGAGATGAAATAGTGCATCTTTGGACACCAGTATATTTAAGTTAGCTAAATTACTTTCTGCTGCAAATCAGAACACACTGGCACAGAGAAAAAAATATTCAAATAGCATAAATGCTCAGTAAAAGCAGAGATCAAAGTGACAGATTTAAGAAATATATATATGTTTTCAAATAAAGTAAGACAACTAAAATTACTTCTTTAGCAGTTAAGAGGATAGACAACTGTGAAGGCAAATTTTACCTCCTTGGTTTTCAGTGGTATATCCCCAAGATACACTTTATACATTTTGCTGATGATAGCAGGATTGTTCCAGTCAATTAAACTGAAGAAAAAAAACACATTGAAAACCAATATGTTATGATTCCAACCTTTGACTGTTTCTTAAAATACAGCATTTTGCATCATATTAATATTCTTCCCAAAGTTTAAACAGAAGTCCTCAGTTTGACTTCTAACCACTTTTCCCACATACATGTAATACATAGTCATAGAGGATGTGATCACACTTTCACAATTTCTGACAACATGATATCAAATAATTTGTGAGAAACCTACATGCTCCATCTCTCCCACTGAAACAAGACATACAGACCACAGTCATCTCCCAATTGAATACCGAATGGTAATCTGTGAACTAGCATATATTTCTCATAAAAGACATTCAGCATTACATATTGACATGTATTTTGTCCACACAGTTATTTTTCTCTCTGGGCAAAGAATACCAACACAGAAGGAAAGATAAGACAAGCAGCAAAGAAGAGACCAGCTTCCTTAATCAGCCTTCATCATTTAATAGCATCATCTCCACTGTCATGACTGAGATACATGAACAGACTTCAGATGCAGAAGATTTCACATTACAAATTTGACTCCAAGTTAAATAGTCCTACAGAAGCCACCTACACATTTCAAAGACAGGCCTGTCTTGCTCCAACCTCCTACATGAGCCAGCAAATCACTCACTGTCAGTGCCTCAGCAAAGAGTACAAACAGCCATTACTCTGACCTCCTGATGAGTTAAAGACAAGCATTGTCTTTAGATGATGAAAGGTGAACTGCAGGTGAGCAAAAGTTTCAATAATAACAACAGTGTTTGCCAAACTTTCTAGACTATGATCCATTTCACAATTAATCTCTTTATTCTCCTAATAAATTAAATGAAAGTATACTTTTCTGGGAATCATTTACTAAAGCCTTATTGACAATTGATAATCCACAGAGGGCAATGTAGAAACCACTGATATTCTTCATGACTTGGTATGAAAATGGCTCAAAAGCAATACCAAAAATGATCAAACCCGCACAGCTAAAGCTGTCAGCTCTGGAGCCAAGTGACATTTCCAGTTGCAAGACAACAAGCCTCATACCCAGCCCAGAGGGAATACATGGCAGCTTCACAGGTATACAGGGGACTTTAGCCTTCTTCCTCTCGAGCACAGCCTCTCTGGAGCACTACATACATTGCAGCTAGCTGTGTCAGGAATACTAACACCATCTTTTTCAACCATCCAGACCTTACCTTTGCTTGCTCTTTAGCTCAAGGTCTGCTGCAGTGGCAACACTGTGTCTTGTATCACTGGAGGCTACAACGAGGTGTATAACAGCTTCAAGTTCGGGCACTTGCTCAGCTTCAATGAACTTCACTATCCCCAGCTTACACTGTTCAATACCACGGAAAGACAGTGTTACTGACAAGAAAGCGGATGTTACAGTAACTGTAGCAGCTCAGCTGTCTGAAATCATGGCTTCTGCTCGCTCAAGGAGAAATTCACATGCTCTCCATCTCCTAGCTTGCCTCCTGTCACAGCAGTCATCTGCAGCAAAGTATCAGCATTACCATGATACTCTGTTACACCACTGCTAAAAAGGGATGCTTCAGAAACAGAAGACACTGTTGCAACCTTTGAGAGTAAAACACAAGAGTAGGCTGCAGTCATGACTGCTTCCTAACCACCTTCCTCCCCACCCCACCACAGCAAAATTCCTTAAGGCATCATGCAAAACTCCCCAGTAAATTCCCTCAGGGCAACTAAAGGCCTGGTCAGAAACAGTTACATATTTTCCCTCCGGCTTTCCATTCCACCATCTGCAACCATCCCTGTTACCACCCACAGTTCACCAAGGACCAGCCCCACAGCTCTAAATACCTGTTCTAGCAGCTCTGGTGTCCATGGACTATCTCCAATTACCCTTTTGGCTGCGTAAAAGCTCATCCCTGGAGGTGGTTGAGGGATTCCAGGACCTCCGACGCTACTTGATGAAGATCCCTGGGCTGAGGGCACATTTTGTCGACTTTGAGATTCATTCAATACAAACCTAAGCAGGCAGGGAAAGACTTTCATTAGAGCCTTTACCAATCGACATTACCAGCTGAATTAGATTCTGGAATGGAGAAAGACATAACATGTCCAGCTTGATGTATTTTTCTTTAATTAATCCCATAACTCTAACATAAGACAGAATTTGAGGCTTGGCTACCAATTATCCCAACATATTCTGCAAGAGCCATAACAATGTCATTGTACAGGAAAACAAACTTCAGTTTTGAAAGGGAAAGGTCCACTGGCATTTCCAGAAAGAGTTATTGGGTTAAAAACTAGAAAAAATTATCTGTTTTGTATTAGAAATACTCATGTAGTACTACATTCAAGGAACTCATGCTAAAAGCTCCAACAATATTTGTATGATTCCTACAAAAAACACAAACCCAGCAAGGAAAATAATGAAGCATATGCAACACAAGTAGCAGGAAACAAACCCTGATATAAAAAGATAATAGATGAGATACTGTCTTGGAGAGTGGCAGTTTTAGTACTGGGCAGGCAAAGAAAGCAAAAATAAAAAGATGAAGTTTACAGAGCCTGGTCTTTTTTAAGACTGGCTAGTCTAGCTGCCCTGTGCTCATCTCCATGCCTTCATAAAAGCCACCCCACCTCTCCATGTATCCTTGGAAGCTGGTCAACACAATATGGCCTCAAAATTGGAAAACAGAGACCAACAAGAATTATTTTGCTCCAGCCAGCCCCCCTTTCTGCATTCAGCACACAGGCAACCAAAAGAGGAAAACAATCTCAACAACAAGATTTCATTCCGAGTCTCATTAGTTAAAACTTTGAACACTTCATTATGAGCTTTAAGCCCTACAGTTAAGCTTTCTGGTTGCTTTACTGCAGCAAACTGGCAAGGCTAATTCACAACTGGGCAACGACAGACCAAGTTCTAACAAGCACAAATTAGCGGTAAACCACTGCAAAAAGGCTCACCCCAGGGAGCAAGACTTTAAAAGACAGACACCCAGAGCCACAGGTTAGGTCAAGACATTCTCTGAGCACCTTCTGGAAAGAAAATTAAAATTTTCACCTCCTACTTGCAGCATCTCTGAGTATTTTCTCAGAGGTCTCTTCCAAACTAAATGATTCTGTGATTTAAAAACTCATGCTTTGCCAGAGTATTAAAGCATGGAAGGAGTGAAGACTCACTGAAAAGCCCAAGGACTTCAACTGTTGACAGTACAGCCACAGGTGAAGCTAAGAGCAATTAACCTGGGCCAACTGAAGAGCGTGAACCATGAACAGAAGAACAGGCATTCTAAACTAAAAGCTACAAGATTCTGTATATTCAAACAAAATGGAAGTGGCCCCCATAATATCTGATGGGGAGCATGGCCTCGAACAAAAAGCTACATGGTGAAAGCTCATGTGCTCGCTATTTTAAATTCATTCCTTTAGGTTAATCCACTCACATGAGCAAGAGTTATGAGCTCAAAAAAATCATACTGGCACCAATCCACTTTTACTGCCAGAAAAAATAGAAATGTGTTCTACCATCAAAATTATTTCTATTTTCTTTAAAAGCAAAAGCCCCCTTAGCAATACAAAGACACAAAAACCAGTGGAAAAAACACTTTGAGAAAGTACTGATTTTAGACACCAGAGGTTCCTAACAAGCAGTAATCAGTAAATTCAAGTTGTTCCATACATTCTTCTTGCTTTCAAAAACAGTGCTCACACTAAGACAACATCACTGCAGTTTGAACATTTTTCACCAGAAAACAGACAAAAGACAAATCTTATTCAAAGGTTCAACTCTGGAAAACATAAATTTTTAGAAATTATTCTTGCTTATAACCTTGGAGGAATAAGCCTTAAAACTCAACTGCAGAAAGATGAGCACACATTTTTGTCAGACTTCTATTTGAAAGGCCTGGCTATTTAACAGATAGCTCACATGTCTCATTGTTTCACTTTGATCTCAAAAGAGGTAAGGACAGAATAGTGTAACACCTAATTAAGTAGAAAAGAGATGTTTTGTAAAATAAGGAAGATGGGAATCTGGTTCTTAAAATCATCAACTTCCTTTCTACCTTTCCACTGGCTTCATTTGAGCCAGGAAGTAACAGCATACTTTAAATGAGTTTTCAAGGGTGTAGTTTATACTGTTTCACACATAAAGAACACAACAGTGCTAGAGAAGACTGGTATCAACTCACCCATAAGGCATAAGAAGAACATCCAACATAAAGTCCAAAAGCAACTGTACAGTCTTTGGTTTTTCAGCAAGATTAAACGGAGATAAGCTGAAAAACAATTATATTTACTGCAACCATTTAAAAAAAAAACATTTGTTTATTTATAACATACAAGACAGAAACCTTTTATAACAAACCTGGTCCTTAACAGCAAAAAAAGAAAATATAAACAAAAGTTAAACATATTCACAATCCAATAGCCTCTATTTTACCATCTGATGTACTTAAAAATGGAAACCAGAAGATAAATTAGGATTTTTCCTTAAAATGGAACATATATGTCTGCATGCATGCAGATATTTGGAGAGACAGTCTCTGCATTTGTCCAGATTTTTGACAGTGTCATAATTCTGCCACAAAATACAATCTAGGACTGTCTCATCCTTAAGAAACACTGGCAAACACAGTGGTTGTATACCAGTACAGCCAGATTTTCCAAAGCTCTCTTCACTCATGTACTTGCTTTTTTGACACAGAAAACTCATGCTCCCAGGGGCTACAAGTATTTTCACACTAATCTCATGAATGGAAGCAAGATTTTACTGCAAGGCCTTTCAGTAGGGTCATTTTTTAAATACTTGTATACTATCACAGTATGTAGAGTGAACAAAGACATGATTTTAATGACATTTTCCAATACCAGCACAGTGGAAACTCATCTCCATGTAGGTAAGAACCAGGCCCATCAATAACAGTTTTCTAGAGCTCCCAAATTCGTCTCCTTTTTACTTATTACAACTTAGCTAAAATTTCTACTTACTTGAAACACAGACCTCTTATCATATAGGAAGTCTGCTGCTGCAGATCCTCTATATTACTACAGCATTAGACAATAAGAATTTTTTGTACCACCCAAACAACCGAATTACTGATCCAAATTGTACATGCCAAGAACATACTGAGTAATGAAGACAGCACCAAGGAAAAGAAATATTTTAACAACTGATACAAATTATTTTACTAAAACAGTACCAATAAAATTCACTCCAAGAATAAGTAGTTATACCTGTCTTGTTGTGGTTGAGGTTTCCCTTCCATTGCAGTGAGAAGGGTTGGAGCCAATTCACATTGTTTTTCCACAGGCAGACGGGGGTATCCCATCTTAACATAAATTATGGTAAAATTCTAAAGGAGTAGAAAAAGCACACAGTATTGCAGCAATGCAAAATAAGCATGTGTTCCTTAACCTCTTCTTGTATCTCGTTTCCAATACCCAATTGTGTAACACAACATACAAGAAGACAAATTTCTTTTGTAAGACCAATTTCTTGTCTAAGATTTATCAGACTGACAACCATTAAAGCGGAGACTCAGCAAGGACTACTCAGAGTAGGTCTTGCTGGGCCTCGACTTTAAAATGCAGAAAAAAACAATGAAAAAAAACCTCTCTGGTTTTCCTTTTCCATTGCCAATTTCACCAAAAGCAGTTGCAACTAAGCAACAGCTTAAAAGAAAGCAAATGTAATGATCTCTCTTACCTATTTCTGAAATAAAATAGAAAACAATATTGAACAGATACCAAGATAGCAGCATAGACAAAATTTCTCTTGAAAACATATTTCTAAATCACCATATTTAAAAGCTGCACATGCAGTTAAGAGTCCAGTGACAGGAGAGCACAGCACAGCAATAGTGAACACTGGACTATTTAACTGTTATCCTGTTCATCTAAATCCAGACAAGAACTGCAGAGATAAGAGTTGTGTTCCACAATCTGGCTGAAAGAAGTGCTGAAGAGGAGTGCTGTAGTGCACTGCACTACTTTGTAGATGGCACTTTAGTTAAAATGCTATGAAGCCTTACGACACAAAGCAATGTGCATCGCTGAGATACACTAATGAAAATACATTTTTGCCAAGTCCAGCCAAATGCAGAGTTTGTCAAGTATGTCTTTAAACAAGATAGTTTGTTTTGCTCTACAAAACACAGGCACTCCAGAAATCTTGGTCATTTCTAAAAAGTGAATTCCAGATAATGCCACTTGCTTAGGACAATCTAAGATTACTTTTATGTATGTCACTGCTGTTTAAAGTCTAAATATTTCTCCATACATTTCTAAGATGTTATGTTTTCAATTTAAGCTACAAACAAGACTGAAGAGTAAAACAAGGAAGTACAAAGTTTCCCTGTGAGTTAATCACTTCTGTTTCATAATGATGATTTTCAACAGATCTACCAAAACTGAAATGCAAACCATTTCATAGTTTCAGAAATACATTTAAAAACTTTCACTTTTTAAATTAGATGAAATGAAATAATCTATGAAAGTTTCCCTGTCTATAAAATAACATTTTTTCACCTTTTCTTGCTCAGATAAGGTCCTGATCCTAAAACCACATGGAAATACAGGACCTCATGTGTTTAAAGAGATAAAGGTGTTTTAAGTAAAACTCTTATCCTGGAGATATCAAGACAAGGATTGATAGCTGCTTGCAAAATGCAGCTTTCACCAATGAACACCTTTACAATACAAGCAGTGACAATGCATGCAATCATGACATATCAAGAGTAACTGTCAGTACTTGAACAGCAAAATGCTTTATGAAACTAAGCTTCACCCACGCTAGACTATAAAACTGAGTACAAAAAAAGCTCTTAAAACATCAACCTCATAACAATTACAAACTTGCTAGGAAAACTGACAGAGCTAAATACAGGACTTTAAAGAATATTCTTCTTCCTAAAGTAAAGCAGCAAACAGTTTCAGAAGAACAGCCACTTACAGTGACAAAGGACACTGCAGAAGGATCTTGATATTGAACTAGCAATGTCTCTACTGGAAGCTGTATTTTGGGTCGACTCTTAATGCGCTTATTCAGATGAACCAGCAGCTCCATGACCTGACAGGGAGAAAAAAGAAAAAAAAATTGAAAGAACCACCATTAACGTTACTACTTTGTGCTTCAGTCATCAAGCTCAGTCCATTAGGCAGGCTTAGTATAAGCAAATCAGGCCTGATCTAACTGATTATTTAATCCATAAGGAAACAGCAGCCATCACTTATAGTATTATCTTGAAACCACTCCAACAGGTCTCAAGCCACTGTTACGACAAACACACAAGTCCCAAACCACACACAATCAATAACATCCATCAACAGAAATATCAGAAAGAAAGGATTACTGAAGATGACCAGTTCTTTCCACAGTTTGCTTACTACCTGTCAAAACTGACTCTGGTTTGGAAATCTGCATTGCTGCTCTGTATTGAGCTGCAGAATAACTCCAATTCACAAAACAGAACAAAAAAACAAAAAAAAAAACAAAAAAAAAACCAACAACAACAACAAAAAAAAAAATCCCCACCCATAATAAAATTACCAAATAAGCGTATGAGAACTTTTTGGAGCAGAACATTACAGAATTGAAATCCTTCAAACAAGAGGAGAAGCCAACAGGAGTGCTGTGAATGTCAAGCAGAAGTGATGTGCAGCCCTGCCTGGGCAGGCAGAGCCCCTGCAGCAATGCCAATGGGAACAGGCAGCTGCTCGAGCGGGATGGCCCTGGGCTCTGACAGACAGTAGCTGAAACTGTGGCCAGAGTGCATTGAAGCAAGAGAGGTGCACCATGGTATTCCCTCATGATGAAGACTATCAAGTAGTGAAGTTGGGGCCCAGAGGGTTTGTACGGTCTTTATCCTCAGACGTTTTTCAAGACCCATTTCAATAAAACCTTAACCTTCATCCTGAACAGAGCTTGTAATGGACTGTTTTAAACAGGAGATTGGCCTGGAGACCTCCTAAGGTCCCCTCCAAAGTGAATTATCCCATGATTCTACAATCACATTAAGCGGTTTCTTAGCATCAGCAAAGTGTCATTTGTAAATCCCCTGAAGGAGGTATCATAACTGAATGCAGGAAACTGAAAAACTACAATCTCTACTCTGGAACAACTATCCATTCTGAGAAATCACACTGAACATCTGCATCTTGCTTGCAAACTTTATCAGATTCCCAAAGAAGGTGGTGCAAAACAATGGAAGTGATGTTAGATGAAGTGAGTTCAGTTCCAGTAAAACCAGTCAGAGCTCATCCTAGGTTCAGGTTGACTTCAAGCAATTCAAGTCAAAAAGACAGGGTGTCCTGTGTTTTTGATCACTGCCTTGGTCAGAGTATGCTGAAAAAGCAGCTAAAACTGCTGTCACTGAAGTTTGTAATAGAAACTGCAGAACCGTATGTATGCTGAGCTGCATATGAGCAGAGTCTTGGACACCATCTTTACATCTACTCCCTGACAAGGTATCAAACAAAAAAATGTCGAGCTATAATTCAGAGAAACGGCAGAGCTGACTGCAAGAATGTGATTGAAATCAGAGAGAAACTGACAAACTAAGTAACACTGACAGCTATCAAATTTTGCTGCTGTAAATTTATTGCAACCATTACAAATTCATAGTATTTTAGAGAGGAAAAAACCCTGTCTGCAGAGATCTCTTTGAGAAAGGGTAGGAGATACTAAGACAGAACTTGAGAAACATGTTCAAATTACCAATGCTGGCTGGTAAAAAAAGACATGGCTGGATTTGGGTATGTGTTAGGGTTTAGCTCATATCCTGCTTCTCTAATCATTAATGTCAAATAAGTGCACTAAGGATCTCATCAGCAGCACTCTTCAGACCTGACTCATGCAAACATCTGCACTTTTGACTTCTTTTGGTTTTGCTGGCCTCACATGGGCTGCATTTAAAGCGACAATGGTATCCAGTCTGGCACAAAGGCTGCCATTGTAAAAATACCTCTTGGAGCTCATCTGAAGAAGCAGAGTTGAATTTACCCTGGATTACTAGTTCTTTGTGTGACACCACTAAGATAACTGTTTTTGTAGAAGACATCCTAGAGTAAAATTTAACCCATTTGCCAAACTGTGGCCTGAAAAGGGATTACTTCTTCAGCATAAATGGATTAAGAAGGTATAGGCATTACAAGTTTATCCCCATAGTTAGACTACATCCTAGATCTGAAAATGTATGAGGGCAATGAGTTCAAATTACTGAATGTTGCAGCAATAGTGACCTAATAATCATAAATTGAAGGGCAGCAATAAAACCAACAAAGGAATACATTAAGGCAACAGGAAGAAAAATTAAATTTAATTTCCCCTTTTCATTCTAGCAGTAAGTACAAGCTTGAGGACAAAGTTAGTCTGGGGAGTCAAAGTAAAATTAGAACATTGTCAATCCTTCTGGTGTACTTGTGAACCAAACTATGCTTCTAAAGTTGGGTGAAAGAAGTCCTTTAACAACTGTAATGCTCTACACTTAGCAGTATACTCACAACAAATGTTCTTGTTTGCTCATGTCTATACTATCAAAAGCTACACTGTCAATTCAATTAAAATTTTTAAACCATAGTTAATTATATTGGCACACTTTTTTTATTGTTGGTGGTGGTGGGTTTATGGGTTTTTAACCACAACAATCACTGCAGGAGAGGGATATGACATGGGGTGTCAGTTTTGTCACTGCCTGTAGATAGTCACTGGGTTAATAAAGAGTTTGCCTTTCTCCTTCCATTCTATTTCATTTATTAGCATTAGTAGATCAGCTTTCCAATTACCTGAGTGCTCATGTTAAAAAATACATGTTTTCACTTTGCTTACATTGCCTTAATGTGATTTAAGCTGGTGTTGAACAACAGGCACATTTTTAGTTATCCACTAGGCAAAAACCAGCAATGGAAAGTTAGATATTTGAAAAGGCAGCAGAATTCTTAGCATGTTTTCCCACCACATTAACAAAGTGTAAGAGCAAGAAGATTGACAAGCTCAGTTCCAATGTAAGTTATGGAAAAGGGCAACATGCACATTGAAGAGATTTACTTGCAGGTTATACACTACACAGTAAATGTTCACTGATACCTTTTAGAATAAAAAATTGACAGTCTCTTTGTCTCACTGAAATTATTTTGCTATGTGAAAAATATCAAATAAAAGAAATTTAACATATACAGGGCCTTCTTGCTACATTTTGAATTTATTAAGAAAACAAACAGAATACTGAAAAAGTCAAATGCCCTTCACTGACATGGCAAGGGCAGAATTCAGGGTGATCTACACAGCTGCAATGAATTTGACAAATATCAAGAAGTACATGGAAGTGCTATAATTCCTTATATTATTATCATCTGGTGTGGATGAAAATTAATAGTTTAAACACCTGAAAGGAAGAAGAAATGCATTTTATTTCATTATTCACTTTAATGTAATAACTACTAACCGTACTACTACTACAACAATACACCCTAAGTATGCTCTGTGATGTCAAGAGGCCTCTTAAATTTAATTTTCAAAAGACTAGTCCTCCCCCTTTCCTGAATCTTCCAACACTCCAAAATAACTGACAACACATTCCAGCTTAGAGAAAAAAAATCATACAAAAATACCCTCAGAAATTTCACCAGCTGATTAAATGCCTTTCTTCACAACTTCAAGCACACATGGTAAGCAGGTATTCAGAAGAACACCCCATCTGAGTTGGAGTATCTATCTGTCCCTCAGCATAGTGGAATGGCCTGACATCTATGGATCCACTTCAATGTAATCACTCTTAGGACCATGTTTTGGGCAGAATTTTGTTAAAAAAAGATCTATGTTACAGTTACTTGCAGGCTCTGAAATCTACTTATAAATGCAGTGACATTCTGATTATTTCCCTATTTCAACAAGACACATGGATTTATGAAAAGTTTCTTTTCCACCACTAACCCCCAACACTTCATCTGCACTCTGCTCCAAAATGTTCCAGTTTACTCCTATTACCAGACCTAAAACCTAATGCAGGGAACTGAATTCCCCAGTTACACATTAAATTCCACCTCTAAAACTGCTTTGGCTTTCTCCTATGCCTGGTTACAGGCAAAAACCAAAGAGTTTTAGTCACTCAGGTACACATTAAGGTACCTGAATAAATGCTGTGATAAAGCTGTCTTCTGTACCAGGGAACTGAATTTTTTCAGATAGGCACCACATTCCATTCTCAAAATTAGTTGGTTCTTGCTCTTATTCCAGTTATCAACCAAGTGAATGACATCAGTAAGGCTTCATGCTATTCTGTGCATAGAAGCAAGCTTGCTTCACATGTGCCCTAAGTCAGGAGGAAGCACAACAGCCCTGGAAGCCAAGGGCAACTGTCCCTATGGCAGCAAGCCTTGATCCCAAGGCTAACTCTGTCAGAGCTAGCTGGCCTCAAGTGGAAACAACTGCAGCCTCCACACATCTGCAAAGCCTGTGCTAACACAAGCACTGACTGTTTTGTTTAAACTCTAACAGGTGTAATGAACCAATTCTCTATTAGGGTCACAATAATTTTTCCTCAAAGAGTAGTTTTCTCCACAGAGAACATCCAAGAATAGCAAATCATGATACATCATGGGCATCTCCTTCTCCCTGATCAGGATAATGTATCTTTATGGTAAACTGAACCCTTACCTTTTTGCGAACTCCTTCCTGTGTGCTGGACAGCTTGAGGAGAACAGGGGGTAGGAATTTGGAAATAATGTTCTGTAACTGCTCATCTGTTTCTGCATGGCCAAGACGCAAGAACACACGCTCCAGTTGATCTGCAATTAATTAAAAAAAAAAAAAGAAAAAGAGAAACCGAAACTCAAAATTCCTGTAGCAAGAAAGCTTTTTCTGAACATCCCCTAATGGACTTACAAGAAATGCTGCACAATGTTATTAGAGTACTCATATCTCAACAGCACTCATCACAGATTTTTAACTCTGAGAAAACCAGTTATGGTAGAAACCAGCCTGATAGCTTCCAGTACTAGCCTTCACAAGTACATGGAGACCACTCCTAGCAAAGACAGAAGTAATTAAGGCTGCCTTTGCAGGTACAGTTCACACACCTGAAAGCACAAGAAACAAGCTAGAGTGAAAAATCAATTCTTCTGAAGCTCAAGACTACTGTTACAGGGTAAATTTGACACTCACAGGTTTGGGTTACAGGAGTATTCATACAACATCTTGACACAGGCTAACTGGTCCAGCGCTGGTCCATTAGGGCACTTAGGTCTCCCAGAAAATCTGAACTAATGTTGGCTGAACCAGTTACTTGTTTGTTATAATTAGCTGATCTGTTTTCAAAAAGATGGCACTATCATCAATAGGAGTAAGAGCACAAGCGTGAAATGCAGGACATGCTGTTGTGATGCTATTATTGCTCTACGAAGCGGCTGGAGTGTTTTAATTCACCTTCCTCTGGCCAGCTGATCTACTCCCCAAACCCAGAAAGGAACAAACAAAAAATCGTTTCAAGAAAACAAATTACACCACAATCTTCTGTCAACAGAAGCTGATGGTTGGGGACCATTTTTTTTAATAAAAAAGGTTAAAAGTCCTTATTTTAAGTGCCAGAATGCAGCTGCCCCAACAGCTACACCAGAAGCAAAGCAAAGCCTCCCCAGCAACAGCAGCATTCCCAACGGCTGGAGTACGAAGACTTTGTGCACAGGATCAGGAGCATCTGTTTTTCATCCTGCAGCAATGAAGGCCAGACCCACATGCAGCAAGGAAGCAATGACCCGATGCTTTTGAAGGGCTAAAGGTCTTAAGACATCCTACAAGGAGGAAATAATTTCTCCAAAGGCTAATCTAAAGTGATCTATAGCAAGCTGAGATTAGAGGGAGACCAAGGAGAGACCTCCTTCAGCAGAGAAGGATCATCAAGCTGGCTGTAAAGGACCACAGTGGGGAAAAAAAAAAAAGAAAAAAGGCACTGGTATAGGGCAGCGGTAAAGACTGAGGTGAATGGATATGGTTAGAACCAAAGCGATCAAAAGGGATGTTGAAATGCAAATGCAGCTCTAACCAGCAAACCTATGATGATTTAGCTTCAGAAGCCTTTACTGTCCTATTTTAAAAACCTGTGCTATCCCTGCATTCATAGCACCATTCCTCCTCTGTCAGAAGCAGACTTAACATAAACATACATTAAACATACTTCCAAGATTTCATTTTCTGCTGAGCAAATATGAGCTGAATGGACAGAGCACTACAAAATTTTACTCTCAAGGAAATTACAAGCCAAAACTCTACAGCATCTATAGTGTAAACTGAGACACGAGTCAATCTCATTTCAGACAGATTTCACAGACCACTGAGGTTGTCAGCTAGTCAATGGCTTCGTGACACTTACCTCATATTCCAAGCTTTTAAAAAATCGTGACATTTGATTTCTTTCCACCTTCCTTTTCGTGCCATCCTTCCCCCATCCCAATGATCCCCCATTCCAGGACTTCCTTGGTGTCTTGACAGGCAGTAAGGGACTACTGAAGTCACACCAAGCAGTTGAAATAACTCAGTGAATAAAACCTATCAAATCTTTCCCCTTGGACCTAGAACTCCAGGAGAAAACTGCAGATCCATCATCCTCAAGGAAATCAACCTAAGAACCTTCTCAACACGTTCTTTCCCATAGCAACAGATCAGACACAAGTGTAAGGAAACACAACTGAAGTTAGTTCTAAAGCCATTTGTTGGTAGTCACCGGACTACACACACACCTTCTGAAAGGCAGAGAAACCCTCTTGCATGTGCACTCAGGAAATGTAGCAATGCACTGAATTACAAGCGCCTGCCCCATTTCCAGCTTCCTCCATTATTCTCTTGTTTCAAGCAGCAGCAACCAGAACGGCGGACACAGTAATAGTACCAACAATAATAGTAAGAGATAAGGAGGACAAAAAGCTACCTACTTCTTTACGCTGCCTGTGAGACAAATTTGTTACTTTTCTCATACCTCCGCTGCAAAGTCAGTTAAGCCCTAATACTGTCATCATATGTTCTTCCCTTAACCATAATCATGACAAGACTCTTCAGCAAATTCAAGGATACTGGCCATCTGGATGAAGTTAAGAAACTGGTCAGGAGTTTGTCAGAGCACTCGCCCATGCTGCTGATGCAGACTGTATCCATAGCAGTGGGACAGGAAAACAAAGAGCTATAAAACCTCCCAAGTATTGTACATCAAACATTTCCTCCACGGTTTTTATTCTACTAACAATTAAGACCATTTTTCAAGCTGACAGCACTCATTACAGGAAAGCATAAACACCGGAGATTTAAAGCACCACACACAACGGCCCAGGAAAGTAACTGTGGATGAAGTATCTGGGTCTCAGATGCTGTGTCCTATCTCTGTGTGCTGCAGACCTCCTGGCTGGCATGGGGAAAGTGTCTTTTCATTCTTTATGTCTCTTCACAGCCTCCACTCAGCCTCAGCCAGCAAGCAGACCACTATGCACCAGACATCAAACAAGACAGTTTGCTTGCAACTGGTCTCACTTACCCACATCGTGCATTTCCAAAGTTTTTAAGTACAAAGCTAAAATCTTCTCTCTGATTTTACAGCCCCTACTGCCAACTAAGAAACTGCACAGTTGCAATTTTAGGAGCTTATCTGATAGTAAAAATAAGTAAAGCAAGATGTCTAACTTGCTTTACTACATACCAAGGAGGGTAGGAGGGGGGTGGAAAGGACAAAAACTGTTTGGAAAAAGCCTTAGCAACTGAAAACTAGTCTTTGAAACATCATATGTATGCCACAGCTATGACAGTTAGCATTTTACTATGGATTGAAAAACATAACACAACAAAGAATAAGGTGCATGAGTAAAAAAAAATCAGTAACTAGTTTTACTTTTAAAATACATACAACTAAGTCCATGAAGAATTTGAAACAGTTATTCATGTATTCTGGCACAACCACTTCTTTTCATGCTGCTGTGTAGTACTTCCACATAAAATGCCAATTTTGTGGCACTTTGTTCAGGAAAAAAAGGTGTTTACAAGAAGACAAAGATAAATATGGAGAACTGAACAACAGGCATTGCATACGAAGATGACATCTCCTTTTGTAAAAGAAACAAAGGGGCAGAAAAACAAGATATATCTTTGTATCCCTATTTCCAATAGCAGTGTCTAATTTGTGTGAACTGACATGGTGTATTTGGAACCTGCAATTCCCAAGTTACCATGGCAATGCAGCTACCTATCTGTGAGAAAATGCATGTTTCACTTCTGGTTCTTTCCAATCTCCATTTAAGACTACAAGAGGTATACAGGTTTCAGCACATAACAACCTTGCAAAGACAAAAAATAAAGAAATCGCTTTCCAAACACAGATAATGGATAAAAATTCTACAAAATGCCACACTGACAATGAGACACTAACTTTCAAATCCTGCAACACCATCCATAAAAGGGTCAGAGTTATTTTAGGTTTTGTTACTTCAGAACTGACCTTGCAATCACCCAGGGTAACAGGAAAACCCCACAGCCTGCTCACAGACACAATGTACCCTTTCCTTCCATTTGGTGTATTAACATGGAGTTCATCTAAGAGAACTGAGAGAAAGACACAAAAAGGATAAAAATATGGATAAACAGTGAAATAGCTACCTCAATAAAGCCAAGAATTCAAAGGGTTTACCCTCATTATTTTAATTTTTAAAGAAAAGGAAAATGCCACTGTTCATCTGTATTTTTATTACAGAAATCTCTCAGTTCAGCCAAGCACAGTTACATTTCGAATCAGCTCCCTCTGGCATTTACAGACATTATGCACAGCAACACCAGGTATTCCACACAGACCCCTCAGCAATGCATATTTGTGTAGCAGAGTATCAAGTAAAACACACACCCTTCCTTTAATGAAAACTGACTCAAGAAACTGCTGGGGCTAAGACATGTCAAACTAGCTGTACTTCATAGTTTGACTGATAGCCACAAAACATCTGAGGAACTAAAAAGAGTCCTCTTCAAAACAGAGCAGAGCATGGGACAGCAAAATTCTATGCATGAATCTTCACTTTCCTGAGAAGTATCTGTTTGACAGATTGGTGGAACTCCTACAATATAAATAATTTCTACAACTGTTTCAGTAAATCAGACAAAAACCCCAGAAACCCTCCTCTATTACCTGAACTCTGTAGCACCATTACATGCACAAGCATCCCCCCACATTTTCTCCAAAGGGCCCTACATCAAATAAAGAGTCCTGCGCACAAAAGCATTTCAACTTCACCTCCTGGATGGCAGGGGTAGTTTTAGGGGCAGGTTCCTGCTAAAGCAAAAGCTCTAACACACCCTTTTGTCTCTCTAGAACTAAGCAATTGCTTCTGCATTATTCCACATGCAGAAGAAAGAATAAAGTTCTCATCTGCTGTGCAACTACTAAAATAGGAGTCAAATTCCTGTTCAAATGGTATTAGACTCTGGGAGAAAATATATCTAGTATGATTATAGCAGCAAACAGTGAGTCAGGATTTGCTGGTGCTATTCCTGTCTCTACCAGTAACCCATTGTGTGCCTACAGCCAAAAAACTTAAGGGAGCATTTGTACAAACAGGCCATTCACCAGGCTGTTTTACAAGATCTGACTGGAAAAGGCTAGGAAGGCCTGTTGGAAAAGGGATATATTATGGTTTTTTCCCATCCAATCCTTTCATTTTATAGAAAAGCTTATGTGAAAGCTTGAATAGTACACCAGAAATCAAATAATTTGGAATATGCCAGGCACAGGTTCTCCATTTGAATGGATGACTACTATCACTCAAGACTAACTTGTCTCTCTTGCATCTGAACTCTTATGGCATTAGGGCCAATTTACTGATTTTGCATTATTTTTTAAACTGCCGTATCTTACGCTGCCATCAAACAACTTGTCCTCTAAAATGATAAGCATCCCTTCCACAGCATTTACACAGAGTTTCTGTGTTTGACTGGGGCTATAGATGAAAGCTTCCTACAGCCGTGTAAATATAAAGCAAGCAGACTTCGTTTTTCAGTCTAAAACTAATGGTAATTATTATTGTTATTTTAGGACTAGCAATCATCCTATAAAAGAAAGTATTTATTTCCAAATATGCTGAAATTTAACTATTTGAATATATCAAAAGATGGCAAGCCCACATAGAGGCTTAGTTTCCCTCTCTACATTAAGTTAATCTTTTTTCCATTACCTTTAATTATTTTTCATTTAAGATTACAGTACTTTCTATTCAGTGACAGAGGTACCAGGAAAAAAAACCAAACTAAACAAAAAAGAATTTCCAAAAATATATTCCTCCCCCCACCCAAAGAAAAAAGATTTCTAACCCAACCAATAAAACTCCCTCATTTTTGAAGGATGCAGTGGTCAAATAACCTGAATGACATTATGTAATTATTAATGTGAATCTCAGTCTAGGGACATTTGTCTTTTTAGCGCAGCTTAACAGAAAGGGCTGTGTAGCAACAGGCACATGGCTGAGGACCAATTTTTTGCAGGATCAGATTTGGAGCCTGGAAAGCTAGATTACACACAGATAAAAGCCAAGGAGTTACACGGAAGAGATCTCACACTGACTGGTTTCACCAAGGGGAATCACGTTCTCGTAAAATTAACAACAGAATCTCTTAGATGACAGCAGCAGTGAGAGCTTTCACTGTCCTTACAGCAATTTATCCCAGTTGTCAATGGAACAAATAGCTTGGCATTTGGGTCCTCCAGTTCTAGGATCAGTACAGGATCAAGATCCTCCTTTACTCCACCATGGATCTTGGCTACATAAGGGACATCCCCACCATTATAATACACCTTATTCCACTCAGCCTAGTTCCAGTAACACCTAACAAAGAGCAGAATTAGGATGTTGTTACATACAGAAGCTCACAACAACAAAAAAAACCCCAACAAACAAACAAAACAACAAAAAAAAACCAAAAAACCCCTAAGAAACATTACACAAAAATGCCTTAGTACTGAAAGCCAACAGTGCTCAAATATGCTCAAAGTATTTCTTCTGCCCTTCCTCTCTGACGACTGCCAAGTACTATTTCAGGGTAACCAAAGGCCCTCTCATTTGGCTGAGTCATATGTTATCTTGCTATTAATCCTTCACAGGTAAGAACCAGCTCTATCCCAGGACAGGAAAAGCAAGGGAAGAAACCCGCTTTTTTTGAAGTTCCATAGGCTTCTCCAAAGACCAGCTGATCGTGTGCTTTCCCAGAGTCACTGAGAAAGGGTTTTGGAGGTGACAAGAAGACAGGGCCGAGCTCCC
>NW_008236932.1:4853719-4856112 GCF_000691975.1 Corvus brachyrhynchos | reverse complement strand
ACCGAAGGGACAAAGCTGCTCCGTGGAATTCCTCGCCTGCCGTTCTGGGGTTGCTCAGAGAGACCACCACACTGCGTCTCTCTCCCAAACTCTGCGATGCCACATGTGATCTCTGTAAGGAGCATCTTGGCAAGATGCCCCAGCCGAGGCGTCCCTGGGGCACGTCTGGAAGCAGACAGCTTGGCGCCCGTTCCCCAGCTCCCTTACTGCTTCTTGCAGGTGGCACGGGGGCAGCTCGTGACGTCTCCCTAAAGCTCCAGGGCCAGTCCCAGGGAAGACGTGAGTCCAAGTGACAGGTGTCAGAGGACTAGCTTGTTTCTCGAGTCAGGAAAAAAAAGGTGACAAAAGCTTCTGAGCACCATTTTTACTTCATTTGTGTAATGTGTCTGGCTGAGCTGGAGTTCATTTCCCCCACAGCAGCCTTCACCTTGCTGCACTTCGCAGTGATAGTTGGAAAGGTGTTGATAGCGCACCAGTGTTTTGGCTATTGCTCAGCAGCACCAGCACAGCATCAGCGCTGTCTCTCCAACATTCCTGCCTCCATCAAGGGGCTGGGGGTGGGCAAGGTCCAGGGAGGGGTCACAACCAGGCCAGCTGACCCAAACTGACCAAAGCAATAATCCATGGCATATGATGTCAGCTCAAACATAAAAGCTGACAGAGGGAAGAGGAACAGGGGGTATTCGTTTTTTACAATGCTTGCATTCCAGAGCAACCTCTACACATCCTGAAGTCCCGCTGCCCAGGAAGTGACCAGACATGGCTTGCTGATGGGAAGTAAAGAATAAAATTATTTTCTTCCTCTTTGCTTGTGCGTGCATAAATTTTTGCTCTTGCTTTCGTAAACTGCCTGATCGCAATGAACAAGTCATTTTCCATCTTATTTTCTCTCCTGTCCAGCTGAGATGGGGAAGTGATAGAGCAGCTTGGCCACCCAACCCACCACAATTTTTTAAGGTCAGGGTCTGAGGAGTTGACTCCCAGTCTCCAATGCTGAGAGGCTGGGCTCTAATGAGCTGCAAAGAGGTGTGTTTTTTTTTTTTTTTTTTTGAGGAAGCAGATTTGGGACCCATCCACATCTGAAGGAAATGATCAGCATTTATTAATGCAGAAAGGAGACAGGCAGAGAAGACCAGCCACATGGGAGGCACACTCATTTCTAGCTTTAAGAACAGCACATGCTCTCTCATGAGCTGAGCATTTCTGTGGTGAGTACTTGCAGCATCAAGCTCATATCTGGCTTCCCTCGGAAAGGTCAAACACTGAGGTGATGTTCCTGCTGGTTACACCAGAGAAGAGATGTAATCCTCCTTACCAGGAGAAGTCTTTGGGTAGAGGACATCACAGGTGGCAGACCTGCTATCAAAGCCACCATTTCAGGGAGCTGTCCATACAGAATCACACAGAATCAACGAATGGGCCAGGTTGGAAGGATATCTGGTCCAACCTCCCTGCTCAAGCAGGGCCGTCCCAGAGGACATGGCACAGGATTGCATCCAGACAGTTCTTGAATCTGTCAGGTGAGGGAGACGCCACAACCTCTTTGGCAATCTGTTCCAGTGTGCAGTGGCCTGCACAGTAAAGAAATTCTTCCTCATGTTCAGGTGGAACCTTGTCACCCTCTCGTAGGATGCTTCTAGACATTGATGAGGTCACCTATCAGTTGTGCCTTTGGGCAGCAGAAGGAGGAGTGTTCCCCACGATTCCATGCCATGGGTGCACAGTTCCCAGTGTGGGACTGCCAGTTGAATGGCGTTGGACCCCACATGACAAGTGGCCAGACCCTGAGCTCTGCCAGGAGCAAGCCTAAACCAGGTACAGGCTCAGGAAGTACTTCAAAGGTTTCTTCCCTGGAAGAATCACAGATTCATTAGGGTTGGAAGGAACCTCTGGAGATCATCTACTCCAACCCCCTGCCAAGGCAGGGTGACCCAGAGCAGGTGACACAGGAATGGGCCCAGGTGGGTTTTGAATGCCTCCAGACAGGGTGACTCCATGACTTCCCCAAGAAGCCTGTTCCAATGCTCTGCCATCCTCAGTGCAAAGAAGTTCTTCCTCATGTTGAGGTGAAACTTCTTGTGTTTATGGCCTCTGCTTCTCATACTATCGCTGGGCACCACTGAAAAGTCTGGCACCATCCTCTTGATATCCACCCTTGAGATATTTCTGTGCATTAATGAACTCCCCTTTCAGTCGTCTCCTCTCCAGACTGAACAGGCCCAGCTCCTGCAGTCTCTCCTCATGAGACCTTTGTGGCCTCCTCTGGACTATTTCCAGTAGCTCCGTGTTTTTCTTGAGCTGTGGAGCTCACAACTGAACACGGCACATCAGATACGGCCTCACTAGGGCAGAGTACAGGGGCAGGATCACCTCATCGACCTGCTGGCAATGCT
>NW_008236932.1:4837032-4853294 GCF_000691975.1 Corvus brachyrhynchos | reverse complement strand
GGCGGGGCGCAGGCGGCGCACGAGAAGTTCCTGCTCATCGCCGCCGCTTACGAGACCCTCAAGGTGAGAGAGCGGGACCGCCGCCGCGGCCGGAGCCGCTCCGGTAAGCAGTCAGGGAGGGGAGGAGAAACACCCCGAAAAATCCTCCTTCCGCAGCCAGCCCGAGAGTGCGGGAAGGAGGATGGAGTGCTCTTGAAAATCCTTCTGTGTCTAGAATTCGTTCTTTTTTTATGTACTTATTTATAACGAACCGACTGGGCTTTATCTTGGAGGTATACCTTTAAAAGTAGCAGTGACTCGAATAGCATATGGGATCTGTAAGGGAAGGCTTCTCAGGGCAAAGCATGTATGACTTGGCAAAGATGGAACCCAGGAATGGAAGAAAGAGACCTGTAAGTGTTTTAAGGCTACAAGGGATTGGAAAAGGGAACTTTTTTTTTTTTTTTTTTTTGCGGGGGTGGGGGGAAGGGGAAAACGGAGTTTGAAAGGAATGCAGTGGAGCCTGGCAAAATTAGATTTCCTGTCCCTCAATTATATGGGGGAAAATGATGAAAAACTCAGAGAAAATGAGAACAATGAGGTCTTGAATTGGCCTTCCATTGGACAGATTTCATAGCCCTGTAAACTAATTCCTTTACGTTTTGAAAAATAATCTTGTAATAGGTTCTTCATCTGAAAATCTTTTCCTGAGCCGTACTTATTAACTCCAGTCCATCTGGACTTCCCATTCTGAAGTTAAAAAACTTACTCTGTGGATTTTAGTTGCTTGTCTGTTTTTCAGTTTTAAATGCCTTTGCACAGTGCTTGCTTACTGATTTTAAGACAACACATGTCATATGTGCATGGGCAGATAAGTGTGAGAACAAATTAATTGAGAATATGAGAAAAGGACAGATTTCCTCTATGTTTCATACTCACTTGGGCTGTTGCCAGTTTTACAGCAGCACGGCATTTAATGAGATGTAAAACACAGGTATAACAGAGCAAGTGAAAACAGGAATTTAAACCTGAATGAGTTCTTCATCTCATCCTGCAGGATGAAGAAACACGTAAAGATTATGACTACATGCTGGATCATCCTGAAGAGTATTACAGACATTATTACCACTACTACAGCAGGAGACTGGCACCTAAAGTAGATGTCACAATAGTGATCCTAGTTACGGTGTGTGCCATCTCCGTGTTTCAGGTAAAATTTCATGTTTACATCGTACTGCGCTGTGAGTTTCTGAACAAAAGAGAAGTAGTAGCAGTTCTCATAATGTCCCATTTAATGAAAAGTGTCAGTGAGGAGCCATGTTGCTGTATGCTGTGGTCCAGTTCTGTGTGGCGTCTGTAAAAATCCTGAAGTCAGAATGTACTGAGCTGGTTTTTGACTGCCCTTGGTACCTTGAACAAATGTAGAGATAAGTTTCTTTTAATTTTGTTGAGACAAGGTGCATCTTTTCTGAAGAATTTACTTGGTTCTTCCTGGCAGGCTCAGAGCAGCTCAGGCAGGACTAGTGCCCCAAATAACATGTGTCAGTTTGCCAAGATGCATAAGTAAATTTTTAAAAAACAGACTAATAGCACACTGAATTCAAGACTCAATTCAGATGATAGGACTGAATATCAAGAGTTTATTAGTGTGTGAATCTTGCATTGCGGTGTATTTTAAGCACCACTTGGATGAAGTCCAGGAGAGAAGCAAATTCAGTTCAGCAGAATTTACTCTGAAGGTGGTAGGTCCAAGGCCAAGAAAACAGACTGTGTTTTAGATGAAAAAACTTGTGCTGTTCATGACACAAGAGGAGGAAAATGCGTAACTTCTCTTCAGGATCTTTTGAATCACTGGTTCAAAACATCATTAAAAATACTCAAGAAGTTTAAGGGATGAAGCTTACACCATGGTGCAGGTACCTCAATGTTTAGTGGGATATTGGAAGTTAAAATAAAAAAAAAGTTGATCAGAATTTGAGAACTTAGAATAATAAATTCCAATGGCATATTCAACCAAATACCTAATTTCTCTTCAGATTTAGTTCCAATGGCAAAGTTCCATTTCACGTCTTATTTCTTATTTTGTCTGTAAGTGGAGACACTCACTTTCCTGGAGTGCAACTGCCAAATGGTTCTAAATTCAGTGTGAGTGTCAATGTAAACTGGTTTGCCCATCTTGCTTTCTCTTGTTTCTGCTTCTTGGCCTTTGCTAAGGTTGTGTAGTGGGCTTATGTCTGCACTTTCTCTTGGTAAATGGTGTGAGATGTATTATTGTTTAAAAAGTTCTGTCAGTGAGACATGCTTGGGTGTCCCAAGAATGAAAGCAAGCTGCTAACTTTTTCCCTCTTGTGCTAGTCTAGTTTCTTCCATGTTTTCCATGCCTCATCTCACGTCATTTACAGGACACTATATGGGAACAACATCAGCCCTCAGCTAGGCCTTGGGCTTCTTCTGTCTTTAGAGGGAAACATTCTCAGCATTGTGCTGTACAGGGCTAGGAGTTGGACTTGATGATCCTTGTGGGCCCCTTCCAGTTCAGGATATTCTATGATTCTGTGTTCACCCAGGCACTATATTTCTGATTTGTTGTTTGGGGTTTTTTTCCCCACTCCTTTGAAATCCAGAGGGCAGCTGGAGATCAGAGAGGTATGTTGAGTCTTGTAAAGTGGACACTGCCAGACTTATGAGATTGTCACATACTTAGTCCATGTTCAATGAACTGTTTTAAATGAGTAACAATGTTATACTTAAATGTTTGTATACTAGCTGCTTTATTTATAAGTATAAGAAGACGGGCTTCTGAGAATGGCTGGCACAGCCTGGTATTAACTTGCATGAGATTGCCATCTTCTCAGAAGCAAAACCGTTCAGAACAGTGTCTGCTTGTCCTTCCTAGTCATTGTAAATTGCTGTGAGACACACTTCTATACATCTGTTTTCCAGGTGCTTCACTGAATCTGGAGGGATGGTTATAGCTTCTGTAATACCACAGAAGTACTGGTAGCTTCAGTTTGTACCGTTACTGTAATGTAACTGTAGTTAAAAGTGTGTGACAGCATTACTTTTTTCTTTTTCTGGCAAACCCCCAAATAGGAATGTGTCTGTATAAAAACATGGTTTTTACTTTTACTGTTCTTAAATTACAGTTCTTCAGCTGGTGGAGTAGTTACAATGAAGCTATCAACTACTTAGCTTCTGTGCCAAAATACCGTATACAAGCTACTGAGATTGCCAAGCAGCAAGGTTTACTCAACAAGACTAAAGAAAAAGGCAAGAACAGGCGGTCTAAAGAAGAAATCCGTGAAGAGGAGGAAGAAATTATCAAAGACATTATTAAAAATAAAATAGATATAAAGGGTGGTTATCAGAAGCCCAAGATATATGATATCCTTCTATTTCAGATCCTTCTTGCTCCTTTTTATTGGTGCAAATACATAGTTTGGTACTGTTGGTGGATTTATTGTTTCACTATTAAAGGGCAAGAGTATGGTGTGGAAGAGAAGTTGTATATCATACGAAGGTACATGAAAATGTCTCAGTCTCAGTTTGACAGCCTGGAAGATCATCAAAAAGAGACCTTTCTTGAACGGCAGCTATGGATACGAGAAAACTATGAGGTGGGTAATGATAGTGAAATTGGCCGGGAAATAAACTTTCTAACACAATTTGAAGTATTAGAAAGCATGCATTCATTATTACAGCACTGGACACACCTGGAGCATATAACCTCTAAGCAAATATGTGTTGTGAAACTTTACAAGAGGGTATTTATTCCATCATGATCATACATATTCATTACAATATTCTTCCTAGCTAATACATAAATGTCACTTTTCCTAGAACTAATTTGCATGCATCTGACTCCTACTGGAAGTCTTTTTATGGTTCTAGAGGGCCATCTGAATGGGTCTCTGTGGTTGTATTCACTGAGTGCTTCAATATTTCAGGTGACCTTTCCTGGAACTTTTTCTTTGGGCATGTGCTGTTCCTTCTTGTTACATGCCAAAACCCCCGACTATATTCCTCATTATCTGTTCATCCACTGGTTCCAGCTACTTTTACATACATTTATCTTTTTTTGCTAATTAGTCTATCCAGCATCTTCAGGGGAACTGGAAATTTCTCTTCTCTATGTTATTTATCAGTAGCCTTGGTGGAAAAACTGGTGTTAGTTATCTAGCATTCCCAGAGCAATAATAACAATGTGGTATGACAAGGTTATTATGGTAGGTTGAAGGCTATTGTCTGTTCTCCACGCAGTAGTAATTTGTAATAAGAATTACCCAGATTGTCTGAAACTCCTATTTAGTCAGTCTTCTAAGCTCCTATTTCCTGGCTCAGGGGGCTTTGATTGTTTGTTATTGTTTTGGTTTGGTTTTCCCAACTGTTCTTTGATAGTTCTTTGGCCTGTGGTGAGTCATGGACTGTTCTTGCAGTGCTGTACACCTATTCAAGTAAGGATGGCATGAAAAACATCATTGGGCACAACTTCTACTCTTACCATGAATAGTCAATAAATCAATACTCAGTACTAAGTAGTTAATATATAATTTTTAAGAATTCTGTGAGAGCAGAGAAAGAACATTAGCCACAGCATAGAATTTGCAGTCCAGAATGATTTGGGATGCTGGAGCATGGCAGGTTGACAAAACCCTTCTGTTGTTCCACAGAGGTGCATCTGTGGGCCATTTGGTGTGAGGTTTCTAAAGAAGAACATGAGAATATGAACTTGGTCTGCTTAAGGGGAGGAGGAGGTCATGCTGCTGTTCTGCATATGGTGGGAAAAGAAATGGGATCATGGCAGGACACCAAAAATAAGAGAATGTTTCTTCAAAAGCAGGCAGGGGTGAGTTACTCTACAAACTTGAAGAGGAGAATAGTAAAATAGGTACTAATGTAATGAAAGGATTAGCTGCCAGGTAGTATACGTGTTCAGTTAGGATGGGTTTGCTAGAAAACAGTCAGGAAGTCCAAAGGCCGAGTAATGCTGCTAGTCAAAGCAGATGTTAAAGGAAAAAGATTGGATGGATATCCTGTCGTAAAGAAAAAAATGCTCTGGTGTCTCATCCATGCAGTTTTTAAGTAAGGATGTTTTGGTCACTGCGTGTGAAAGAGCTGTATTTGCCACAAGTGAAGTCTGTTTAGCTCACACTTGTCTCCTGTGGTGGCCAGCACTTGATTTTTCCATGATGAATACATGAACAGCTGCGCCTGTATAGTAATATTTATCCAACATAATTTGCAGCTTTGTGAGTTTATGAAAAGGAAATGGTGTCTTTGTAGGTAATTGCTTGTATGAATTTTTACCTAGTCACTGGAATGCATTAAAGTTTTCAGTGTCTGCTGTGCCATCTGGTTGTGAGTTCATCAGTACATGTAGAAGGTGGTAGAAGAGGATTTTTTTGAAGCCACCTGGACTCCTGCTTATGCTAGTATTACTGGAAATGGAGAATAATCATGCTTTATTCTCTTCTTTTGCTAGCTGTGCTTTTGTGTACCACTACCATATCCTTACTTGAAACTTAGTAATGTATTTTCAAGGCTGAAAAATATGCTGTAGTGTTTCTCCCCAAAAGCTTGTCTGTTCCTTCATGACTGGAGATGTCTGTCTGCATATTGTTCAGTTTTCCAGGATGAGAAAGACCAGGAATTCAATACACAAGTGCATCATGGAGCTCCACAATATTTTTGCTGTTTCCTAATGATTTTTTAAACCTTTATGATCACTGAGCATTGAGTTTGTGTATTTGTGTAGCCATCTATAATACAATATTTTTAAAATCTTGTTCGTGCATAGCAGAACTCTAAAGTTAGTTGTCATTTGAGTCACATGAAACCAAGATGATAAAATCATGAATGGTGTTGAGATATATCCCAGCAGCATCTACGTAGACTGCCTCCCAGAATAAAAATGCAGATGCTATTGCTCTTTTTTTTGCCTTTTTTTTTAAGATTATTGACTTTGCTGATAACTGTAGATTCCATTACAATGACACCATTTCTTGACAGAATATAATAGTTTATCTTTTAGTACTGTAAATACTGGATGCAGATATTAACTTCATTGAGAACCCTACTTAGGAACAAAAAGTTCCGCAGCAGTGTTCTGTTAGATGATGATTTTGAGAAGGGAGAACAGCTAAAATGAGGAGCTGAACAGCTGCATTGAACAGTGTGCTGAAAGGGACTCACAAGTTTAGATTTTCAGAACATTAGACATTGCTTAGTGTGTATTTTCTTTTGTTGAATGCATTGAGCATCTACTTCTTTAGCCAAAAAAAAGAAAGTTTTGGAGCTTACAGGAAGATAGTTCTGCTCAGCAAAAGCATGAAGCATCTTGGGCTGCAGGTGCTCCAACACTGTTTCTTGGGGTCTGCTTCCACGCTGCAATCCAGTCTTTGGTGAGAACAATAAGCTGGCAAATGATTGAAGTATAAACACTTAACACCTCACTTGAGGCTCTCTTAAGCTGTTTCTTCATCCTTATTAAAAACTTCTGTCTGTCTTACCAGGTCTATAAACGAGAACAAGAGGAGGAGTTAAAGAAGAAGATGGCCATGGATCCCCGGTGGAAGAGATACCGGAGGTGGATGAAAAATGAAGGACCTGGAAGACTGACTTTTATTGATGATTGAAAGTTGCTGAACAAAATGCGTGCTAATGCTGAAAATGATTCGCAAAACTTTTCATCACATCATTCAGAGTTTTGTCTGCTGTGGCTTAGCAGTGATTTAAAACTCAGGAACTATTACATCAGGCCGAAGCATAATATAGGTTTACCATTTTTATAAATCAGGCCTATTAAACAGGCTCAGCCTAATGTATATATGCCATTCACTTGGGGATATCAGTGTGGAATTCATTATTCCAAACAATGTATTTTTGCTAGATACTTCATATTCATCATCAATGAAACCATAACTCTAGCCTTTCTGAAAATGTTTTTAGTCCAAACCAAACATCTGGGTTTTCCTCTTTAAACCGAAGGGTTCCTGCAAGTGGACACTGAAAATGCTTGTAAAGGATTCCGAACCAAGGACCATTTTCTGTTTTCCTCTCTTTCCCCCTACTTTTCAATCTGATTTCTAAGATGCCAAATTGGTTTTTTTTCATGTAAACAATATGGGGATTATACAAGACTACTGCTATTCCTGCTTCACTTGGAAATGGATTTTATTATTTGTGGGAATAAATGATGCATGATTGTTCATCATCGTGATGCAAACAAGCCTTAATTCTTTGTTCTACAGAGCAATTCATGAAATAGTATGCTTGGATATTTTGTGTTTTTTCATTTTGTACCTTGGGTTATACCTGCTTGTTCAGAACAAGTATACCAGTGAATATTAGTCTATTAAATGTGACATTTCTTTCACCAAAGTATTGGTTAAAGGGAAAATGACCCTTTTGTTAAAAAGGGCAATTTTGATGCCTTATGTAAATAAAAGTTTGTATATGCAGACTTAATTAGTTTTAAATTCTAAATCTTAAGTATTCATTACATTTATCTCTTCTGATCAGACCTCTGCGTACTTAGAATAAATAATGCATAACAGCAGTCTGTGGTTTGCGCTATAATAGCCCAGGTCAGAGAGTTTCTGTGATTTGCTGGTAAAAGGGATTCTGTTACCTTACTCCTCTTCAGTAATTTTACTGGGGAAGGACAGATGGGAGCATAGTCGTTCTTCTGTCATCACACCTGTAAAAATAAGTTCCTTAGAAGGGAACTGATGAAAACAGTGCCTTGTTAGCTGCCTTCTGTGGAGATGGGTTCTGGGAGCGCAGGTTTTGAACTTGCTACTCCTGACCTTTTGCACATTTTTGAAACGTTGTTTCAGTTTTCTGTTTAAAATAACATTCAAAAACATGTGTTGTGGTTTTAAGCCCAGCTGGAGATGGAACGCCTCGCAGATGCTTGTTCAATTCCCCTCTCTTTTCCCCCCCACACTGGTAGAATGGGGACAAGAGTCAAAGTAAAACTTGGATGTTAAGAATAGTTTAATAATTGAGAATAAAGTAGAATACAGTAATAATTGGAAATAATAATAATGATAATGATAATAAAAAGAAAACAAACAAGTGATTCATGATGCAATTGCTTACCATCCACTTACCACCGATGCTAGACTCCCCTTCCTGTACCCAGATCAGCTGGCCTGCTGGGTAACCCCCCAGTTATATACTGGGCATGATGTTCTCTGGTCTGGAATATCCCTTGGGTCAGTTCAGGTCACTTCCCCCAGCTGTGCTCCCTCCCAGTTTGGTTTTTTTGTGTATCTTCTCACTGGCACAGCATGAGACAAGGAGGGCAAAAGTCCTTGACTTTGGATAAACACAGCTTAGCAAAAACACAAACATCGGTGTGTTATCAACACCACTTTCATTCTGAATCCAAAACACAGCACTGTAACAGCTACTGAGAACTTACCCTAGCTGTAATCAGGACGATACTCACTGCTTACTCCGTATCATCTGTGTCATGCCAAGTTTCACATTCCCCCATGTCCCATCACCTTCCCTATTTATCTGTTTTGATAGGTATACAAACATCATTCTCTTAGTCAATGGAACACCTCTGTTAAGTGTTCTTAAAAGTCCACACAATAAAAAAAATGTTTGATGAATTCATTTAGTCCATGGCTTTGGCCTTCACCCTTGGTAAGAGTCTTTCAAGCAGAAAAGATGGTGTGAGGTGTTGGATTGTTGCATGCTGCACATTTGAGTCAGTTCTGATCCCAGTACTGCTGTGCTTGTTCAGTTTTATCAAAGTTCATTTTTCATGAGTGCAACGATCAGAGGGAAGTCAGGCTCAGATCCCCAGAACAGTTGTGGTAAGATTGATGCCGTGAGGTGCCCCGTGAGGTCATGCACATGTAGCCACCATAAAAGTGGCAATACAGTGTTGCATAATTACCTCATACAGTTTAATTCATTGGCTATTTTCACTTAAAATCAAATTGCCTTGAGGCACACACAGGACTACCCCATCCTCCAACATTACCCACCAAGTGCACCTGGGTCGTTGAGCAAAAACAATCCCACAGATGGGTTTACCTTTGCCTGAGGCAGGAATAACCCAGACTGTTTTCTCCAGCATGTTTTTAGTGTGCACTACAGGAAATTTATCCCCTTCTACACTACATAAAAACTTCGGGCACCATTGTGGTAGCAATTGGCACCTGCTGCTCTTCAGCCTTCAGCAACCCAACAACAGAAGGGTTGCCTGATAGACCAGACAAGGTAGACCAGTGTTTAATTTCCTCTGTCTCTGGGGAAGTTATACCAAAAACCCACCAATACCCTTTTGGATCTCTGAAATACTGTCTCCTGGCACAGTCTATGCCAAGGATGCATGGAGTGTCTGGTCCAGGCCCACTAGGGTGCTTTTGCCTCTAATTCCCAGTGAGACTAATCTCAGTCTCCAATACAATTATCTGTTTGGACTCCCCTGTCACTCCAGATATACAAATGGATTCTGTTCCTACATAGCTTGATGGCATTAGGGTACAATGTGCACCAGTGTCTACTAAAGCCTTGTAATCCTGTGGGGCTGCTGTGCCAGGCCATCAAATCCACACAGTCCAGTAAATCCAGTTATCTCTCTCCTCCATCTGGCTGGAGGCAGGGCCCCACTAATACTGATTTCAAGGTTCCCCACTAACATCTTGTAGAAATGGACTAGAACTTCTCTCCATAGCGCCAGCAGTATGACCAGACCTTCCATTCTGCCTGGAAAACTGTCTGCTGGAGACTGGAGCAACAATCTCCCTGGAAAAAAACGCACTGTGGTTGTTTTCCCCTGCAATTCCCACACCTGTCTAGGATCAAGGTGTATTGTCCATCCCACTTCCTCATATCCTCTCCGTGGTCCTGCAGGTAAAACCACAGGATACTCTGTCGTGTGTACCTTCTATATCCTCCCTCTTGAGCAAGAGGACGCCTGCTGTCAGTTGTAGAAATAGGGCCCCCTACAGGTGGGGAGTAGGACATAGTCTCTCTGAAACACTGAAAATCCTGAGTCAGTTTATATGTCAGTTTATCTGATAGCTTCTCCACAGCTGCAGTGATGGGGGAAGGAATACTGTCTTCGTATTCCTGGATGTGGAAAATCACTTCACCTTCGTTGTGCATCATCTTTCCAAACTATTGTTGCCAAGGCGTTGGCATGCGCTGTTGGTGCACTCTGTACAAATTTCCACCATGAATCACTGGCATAAGACATCATCTGGACCTGGGGGGAGCTTGCACATCGTCCAGGTCAATATTTATAATTCCTCATATGGCTAATTCCCTCAGGTATTTAATACATTTATTGCAGCCCATTTGCTTAAGTTACATGGAATACCTTCTTTATAAGGACACCTTGCCCTCACACTTGGTAAGAGTCACCTCCAAAGACAAAGGGCTTGTGTCTTTTTTCCCATTGCTTTGTCAATGCCTGGTTTCTTAGCAAGCGATCCCAAATCCCTGGCTTCCTTACTCTCTAATTCCACACTGTTGGCTCTGTTGTCCCAGCACTGGAGCAACCAGGTGATAATACACTCACCGAGACAATGACTGAAATCTTCTCACATCTCCCATAGCTCACTCAGGAAAAGGGATCAAGTTGTGATTGTTTCTTCTGTCTCCTCTTCCAGTTCCTGTGATGGCCCTGATGATGGCTCTGTAATTCATCCTTTTGATGCTGCTGCTTCTTCATCCTCTTTACTCTCCCTGTCATCCTTGACTGTTTTTGCTAAAGCTTTTTTACAAGGTGCCTTTCATGTACATTTCTACTGCTTCCGTACAGGGGTAACTGACACCAGCACCTGGTGATGCTGTTTCAGTGCTTTCAGTGGCAGTTCCTGTTGCTGGGATTGGAGCAGCTGCAGTGCCTCTCACAGTGTCTGGAATAGTTGCAAGGCCTTTTTTTGTCTCACTGTCAGATTCAGAGACCTTCTCTTTCCCCTTAGAGTACAGAGGCTCAATAAGCCTGGGCTAGGCCCCAACATGTTGCAGTGATTTGGGTCCTCTCTGGTGTGCCAGGGTGACAGCACACTTTTTAAATTTAGTTTACTAGTTTTCTGGATTCTGCAGTTTCTCAGGGATAAGGTGCAAACATTTTGAAGGTGCCCACGGCCCTACACACTTGCTAATAAACCCCCACCCCCCCTGCCACTACAAACTATTCAGCTGTCCTGGTTACAGCTAGTTTAGAGTTAGTTTTTTCAGTCACTGCTTTAGTGCTGTGTTTTGGTTTCAGAATGAGACTGGTGTTGATAACACACCGATGTTTGCATTTTTGCTAAATTGTGCTAATCTGAAGTCAAGGACTGATTTTTTCCTCCTTGTCACATGCTGTGTCAGTGAGAAGATACACCAAAAAAAAACAATCTGGGAAGGAGCATTTGCTCTCATATTTGTGGCATTTTGTCATTACTGTACCAGTGATACTTTACTTGCAGTAGTTGTTCTCTGTGGTGTATTTTGTAGGATGGGACTATAATATGACAGTGTCACTGGCTGGGACACCAATCAGGTGTATGTATTCAGCACTGCAGGCACCTCTGTGCCTTGGGAGTTCTTTTCTGTGAATGATTAAGAATCTTTCTATTTTTCTCCTCAGAGAAATAACCTATGGGGGAAGACACCTTCCTACTATTTTCTCCCTCTCCTTTTTTCCTTCCTTGTCCTCCAGGCTGATTATGGTACTCAAGAATTTTTAAGATTTTGAATATCCTTTGACTATCTTTGAAACCCAACCAGTCTTTTTGCTAGGAGCCAGCATGTTGTTGCAAATGGTTCAAGTCTTCCTTAAGGTCAGATAAATAATAGAGAACGTTACCCAGAGATCTGCCCAAAAGCTGGATAGTTTAGAGTAGTGAGAAGGACAGCCGAAGTAAAATTTTTATGTTGAGATAAGAACAGTTTAATAATTGAAAATCAAGTAAAATACAATAATAATAGGAAATAATAATAACAATGATAACAAAAAGGGAAAAAAGCAAGTGATGCACAATGCAATTGTTCACCACCCACTGACTGATTCCAGACTTCCCTTCTTGAACCCAGTTTCGTAACTCTCCCTGGTTTATGTTCTGGGCATGACATTCTATGGTATCCCATATTTTATGGAATATCCCGTTGGTCAGTTGCGGTCACCTGTCCCTGCTACGCTCCCTCCCAGTTTGGGAGAGCATGAGACATGCAGGGAAAAAAAAGTCCTTGACTTTGGATAAACACGACTTAGCAAAAACACAAACATCAATGTGTTATCAACACCATTTTCATTCTGAATCCAAAACACAGCACTGTAACAGCTACTGAGAACTGTATCCCAGCTGAAGCCAGGGCAGCATGATAGAAATACCATGCTGAATCTCTGTACAGAGTAGCAAAATTGAAGAGGAACTGCTAGATTGTTCCTTCATCTGCTGAATGTAGAGTAGCAATGAACTTAATTCACTTTGTATCTAATTATCAATTAAAATCTAAGAATTGTTAAAGAAGGTATGCAGAAAAGGCTGTGCTTGCTTTCATGAAGTAATATTAGGGACACTGCAAAGATGCTGGCGAACTGAGAGACCACAGCTTTGGTGTATTGCTGCTTCATCCCCCAAAACACAGTCTCCTGAAAGAGTGGAAGAGAAAAGATAAAGTTGCTGTGGTAGAAACAGAGAATGAAGGTAGGCACAAATACAGTGGTGCTGATTATTAGAAAAGACAGTTATATCTGGAAATGAACAAGGTAATTGTATACGAGAGGATCTAAACCTGTGTGTGCAGTTTCACAGGCTGACAGCTGTGCTGCTCTTGACCTTCTGCCTCATTTTGCTCTCTCCTTTCCCAAGCCAAGTATTTGGGTTGTGCAAATATGAAGTCAAAACATGGATCTGTTTTCCCTTGTTGTCTACCTTCCTTGTAATCAAGATTAATTTCCTGATCTGATACTACAGTGGAAATGGAGGTACAGTTCTGGCAGAGGACAGAGCTGTATCTTTCAGTGGCAATGATGTTTTGTCCCTGTAACACTTGTGGCCTGATACCAAGTGGATGGAGAAGTCAGACGTATCCTACAGCCTGCTGGAAATGACCCATTTTGGTGGCTCAGCTTGGAGTCCCATCTTCTCTAGACATGTCACCCCTTTGAAAATAATCAGATGCAGACATAAATTCATTGAATGCAGCAAAAATTTGCTGGGCAGCAACACTGCAGTCACATTTCTCTGACAAAGGACCGAAAAAACTCAGGTGTCTTTAGAAAACTGTCAGTGCTGCAGTGACACCTCATTATCAGAGGCTACTAGGCATTTCTGGACTGTCATTGTAGTTCTAAATTACATCTGTCTTCTGGGCATAAATTTTCTGAGACTTCTGAGAGTTACAATACTATGCCTAGTATAGCCAGTGTAGGTTGAATTGACTTGAGAGAGAAATGTCAGTACTGGGTAGTGGTGAGATCATTATGGAGAAAAAGGTTGCAAGGTACTAGGATCTTGGAGAAGATTCAGTGTGTCTTTTCTATGACCATGCTGAGGCTCTGATTAAGGCACAAGCATGTGCATGCCTGGTTGTCCCTACAGAATTGTAGAATCATTAAAGTTGGAAAAGACCATTAAGACTATCTAGTCCAACCATAAATGCAGCACCACTACCATGTTCACCACTGAACCGTGTCCTCAGGTGTCATATCCACATGCTTTTTGGACACTCACAGAAATGGTGACTCTACCACTTCTCTGGACAGACTGTTCCAATGCTATACAATGCTTTCAAGGAAGAAATTTTTCCTACTATCTAATCTAAACTTCTGGTGCACCCTCAGGCCACTTCTTGTCCTGTCACTTGTTACCTGGGAGAAGAAGGCTGACCTGGCTACAACCTCCTTTCAGGCAGTTGTAGAGAGTGATAAGGTCTCCTTGCGCCTCCTTTTCTCCAGGCTAAACAATCCCAGATCCCTCAGCCTCTTCTCACAGGACTTCTGCTCCTGACTCTTCACCAGCTTTCTTGCCTTTTTCTGGACATGCTCCAGTGATGTCTTTAAGCAGAATGAGAATTCTGTCCCTTCCTTTGATCTCTGTAGCAGATGAAAGCTGATGGTATCATTCTCACCTTTAATCCCTCCTTTGAATACAAATTGTGGGAAGAGATAAGATAGAATTGAGCTGTATGCTGTGAGACATGCCGCAGAGGCACATGGCAGCCCAGAGAGAGGCTTGTCTCCACCAGACCCTGGGGGCAGGAGGTGTCACAGGGCAGAGCCCTACAGAGAGGAGCCCGCCGGGAGCTGATGGACGGGTGAACAGCGAGTGGTCACCCCATAGAAGGACATTTGGAAAGTGTGTTGCTGATGTGGCAACACGGGATAGGTCACGTAGTGAGGATTGCCGTATAAGGAAATACTGTGCCTTGGAAAAGTGTATAAAACCAGCTCATTCCTTGGAATAAACGACTCAGATTCCCTGCCGGTCTGGGTCTGGGCCTCAATCACTGACACAAATAGATGTTGTCAGGTGGGTTAAACAGGTGTTGCTTGAAGTTTACAGAAAGCTTTTGTATTTTATGTCCTGCTTGGCAATTGTTTAAATTGGAGCTGCAGATCACATCTTCTTTGGCACTCAGCCTTGGGTTCTTCTCGACCTGACCTGAACTTTATTCGAGGCTCTGTAGAGGACACCTCCCCAGATGATGGAAAGCAACCACTAGAGACCCCCAAAGAGGCCCATGCAGGCACAGTGACATGTCATAAGGCTGCAAAAACTAAATGACTATGCATGAGGTAGGCAGTAACCAGGTATTATATAGGTGGGTTTATGTAAACTTTTGGGTATAAATTCTCTCAGTATTTACTCCTTGGTGTGCTTGATTTGTAGGAAAACTTACACCTTGCATCTCTACACGATAAACAATGTCTTCTTTCTAAACCTGACCCTTTGTTTGTATAACTAAAATGTCCGAGTTCCAAAAATTTGGCAACACCAGCACCTCAATGTTTTTCTTGTTGTGAGGGGCCCAGAACTGGGCACATGACACGAGGTGTGGTCTCACCAGTGCCAAGTAAAGAGGGACAGTCACTGCCCTGGTCCTGCTGCCACACTACTGGTGATACAGACCAGGATGCCACTGTCCTTCTTGGCCACCTGGGCACATGCTAGGCCATGTTCAGCTGCTGTTGACCAGCAGACCCAGGTCCTCTTCTGCCAGGCAGCCTTCCAGCCACTCTGTCCCAACCTACAGCACTGCCTGGGGTGTTGTGACCCAAGGGCAGCACTCAGCATTTGGCCTTGTGTAACCTCATGCAATTGGCCTCAGTCCATCAATTCAGCCTGTCCTGATCCCTCTACAGAGCCTTCCTGCCCTCCCGCAGGTCAACACTCCCATTCAGCTTGGTGTCATCGGTGAACTTGCTGAGTGTAGACTTTATCCTCTCATCCAGGTAGTTGGTGAAGACATTAAACAGGGCTGGCCCAAATACTGACTCCTGGGGAACACCACTAGTGACCAGCTACCTCCTGGATATAACTCCATTCACCACAACTTTTTGGCCCCAGCCACCCAGCCAGTTCTTTACCCAGCAAAGAACTCCTTCATAAACACCATGAGCTGACAGTTTCTCCAAGAGAATGCTGTGGGAGATGATGTAAAAGGCTTTGCTGAAGACAACATCCACAGCCTTTTCCTCACTCTCTTGGTGTCACCTTGCTATAGAAGGACATCGGGTTGGTCAGACAGGACTTGTTTCCACAAAACCATTCTGGCTGGACCTGAACTCCTGGCTGTCCTGTCATATGTTCAGAGCAACCATTTGAGGCTATAAGGTTCATCCCACCAGCTTTTTAACAAGCCGGCAAACTAATAGCTGGCAAACCCCTGCCAAAAAGTGAGAGGACTTATTTATGGTCACTGCTGAAATGGTGGTGAACAGTGCTGGGTGGGGAGAGGGGAGATGCGTCAACACTGGCAGTAGTTGCCAGGCATTTGGAACCTAAAAGCTGCCTGTGGGCAGAAGACATGTTTAGAAGTCCATCTCTGTCAGTGTTCAAGACCAAGCTGGATGGGGCTCTGCGCAACCTGATGTAGCATGTGTTATCCCTGCCCAAAGTGGTGGGGTTAGTCCCTTCAGGTCCAAACTGTTCTATGATTCTGTGAATTCCCTTTCTCCTCTCGTCTTCCCCCCTCTTTTTTCCCCACTTATTTTCTCCCTTTCCCTCCTTTTTTTCTTTGTCTCTCCTTTTCCCCGTTTTCCCTCTTTTTCCTCTTTTCTTTTTTCCTTTTTTTCTTCCTCCCTTTTTTCCTCCCTCTCC
>NW_008236932.1:4827779-4836453 GCF_000691975.1 Corvus brachyrhynchos | reverse complement strand
CGCCCCCCCGCTTCGGAGCGCTGGCAGGATCTGCAGGGGGAGGCGGTGCGGGGTGGTACCCGCTGGCACACTTGGGGAAGGCAGGCGATTTGCTACGCATGCATGAACCTTCTCCTGCTTGCACATTTCCAGACAAAGGCATCATGATGAGGCAGTCCTGTCATCTGCCAGCTCCTCAGGTTTGGTGACCTGACCGAGACAGCTCTTGGTTTCCAGCAGATGTGGGGGGTCCATCACCACGCACAAAGTCCAGCATAGTCTGTGAAGTGATGGAGGTCAAATTAGTTTCTATCTTGCACTTTCCTTGTCTCCCTCCTTGCATTCGCCATTTTTCTCTGGCCAGTCACAAAAGACGAGCTTCCTCAGTCTGAACGACTGTGCCAACACATTGAGCTGCAGGAACTTAGCTAAATTATTTTAAAATAATTCAAAATTATTTAGTCCTGGCCTGGGCGGGTGAAAATTTGACGTGCTCATTGTGGTGAAACCACTACAGCTTTTGGATATCATCCTAATCAATTTGCTGATGTTACTACATTTTATTAGCAAAACTGAATCAGCAGATGCTTTATTCACTAGAAGCGACTGTGTTTATCACTGCAGTGAGGTGTGGGAATATGTGAAAAACAGACTGTTTCAGAGTAGAAATACAGACTCTTGTGGCAAGAGGGGTACTGTCAAACACTGAAATGGTTGCCCAGCAGTTATTGTTGGTGCCTGGATCTCTGTTCCTGCTCTTTTTGAGGCAGATACATCCTCCCCACTGTTTTTTTTGTAGATGGGTAGTGGCTATAAGAGACATAGTTTGTAGTTTACAGGTGTTACTTTGTGGCAGTAACATGTTCTGGAGCTGGACTTCCCAAGGCTGCCTATTTTTCATGAGTTTGCTTGTATTCCAGGGAGGCTTGTCCTTGATGGACCTCAGTCTCATTTTTCTTGCAGCATTGTGCACAGCAGTCTCGTTCCAGTTCTGCTGTTCTAGGAGCCTGTTCATGACTTTGAAATGACACACGATTAAAAATAAATGGTGTCATCTGTGTTTCTCTACATACAGTATAAAAACAACGTGAAATATATTCAGCAGATGAAAAACCACTCGGTTCAGTTTTAGCAAGCACTGAAATAGGAGAAAACATTGTTTCATCTACTTTGAATAGACAATGTGTTTCCAGACGGAAGCTGGTTATGAAAGGATTTTTAAAAATACATTCCATACTGCCAAGTTCCAGTGGTGATTTTGTTTACCCTGCTGGCTAAAAAAGCAGACAGGAACAATATTTTCAGAAAGAGGAAACTGAGTAGGAAAGAAGTACCCATACACATCTTGCATGCAGGAGGCTGCTGAAGGGAGCGTGTTTGTCATGTGATGCAATACTGCAGAAAATTTCTGTGTGAACAGGAGAAAATAAGAAAGTTATAGGGCATAGGTAAGACCAAGAGTAGGCAGTTCTGGTTTGTATCTTTTGAGGATATACCAGGATATACATAGCTCAGTATGTGTGGGGGGAGTTTGGCAGCAAAGTGCAAAGAGATGCTGTAGGAACTGCTAACCCTTCAAGGAAAAAGCTCCACATGGCTTTGGCCTGACCAGTGTTGGCTAGTGGCATCTCTGCCTGATAGCCATGTGGTGCACAGCTGGGCACCACAAGGGGCAGGCACTGCAGTTGAGGCAAGGGTGCTAATGCTGCAGGGGGTCCAAGGGACTGGGTAGGGCAGGACAACTCTGCAGCCTCCAGAAATGGCTTCTCCTCAGGTAAGGAAGGACTGACAAAACCTGCTGCCTTAGCAGGAATCCTTGCTGCTGATACTTCTCCCTGTACTCTGCTCAAGAGAACCTGGGAGGCTGAGGGAAAAAGCTTCTTGTAACAACTCCCTGAAGTGCTGACAACTGCTCGGTAAATTGAGGCAGTTATCAGGATGAGTGTCCTGGAGGAGAGCCTGGAGGAGAGCTGGAAGACAGTGAAGAGGAGAGCAGCAAAATAGCAAACAAAAGTGTGTGCTAGGCCAGATTTCCCATGTGTTTCCAGATAGTTTTCTATGGGATGGCCCTGAACCAAAATTCCTCTGGGGTTCCAGGGTGGTTGCTTCAGACAGGAGGCTGGGAAGTTTGAATGGTACTTCTGGCTGTTGTTTTGGCAACACTGCAGAGCTGTGTAGGAAGAAAAACCAGTGTTTCAGGAGTCCTGTAACAAAGGCAGAGGTGAGGTCAGAGAGGAACTTTTAGTTCCATCAATATGTTTAGTATTTTCTTTTATAAAATATGTATCAGACAGCATGGGTTTTAACAGTTCACTGAGGTGTTCCTAATGTGTGTCTGGGAAGCTGGGAATTCCTCTACATTTTCCTTCAAAAATGTAGGCACATGACTGACTTGCCATCCACAAGGAGAGCAGGGGAGTTCAGTGCTGAAGACATTTTACCTTTGGGATCCTGGGCTTGTTCTGCAGCTCTGAACTCTCCTTTTGGGGGGCCAGAGTGTGGATTTGAAGTTCTCACTTCACTGCTGGCGGAAGATGACAATTTGGACTTCAAAAGCTGTTCATCCTCATCTTTTTGCTTTCATTCCTTGTTATACTCTGTGTTGTTTAGAAGTTTGGAATGAAAATCCTTTAAAAAAATTATCAGAGGATAGAAGAGTTCAAATATAAACCTGAAAACACTACAGTATACTGGAAAATGATGATGGCTCTGAGCATTTTAACAAGGAGAAATTGCATCACACTTGCACCTCAGTCCTCTGCACTATTCTGGCTTATCACTGGCATAGTATTTCATGGGTGCTTCATCAGAGCTTTGTAAATTGTGCTTCTGTGCTAATTTACTTGGTGTTTTAGAATCCAAGAGGTGATTTGGCTGCACTCCAGCTCTGTTTGATAATAGCTCTTCAAGAGGAAATGCTTAATAGATGCTTGTGAATGAATTAGTTTCCTCTCTGGATTTGTTTTTCCTTTTCAGGTCTCTCAGGCAGCTGCAGAACTCCAGCAGTACTGTATGCAAAATGCCTGCAAAGATGCCTTGCTTGTTGGGGTTCCTGCAGGGAGCAATCCCTTCCGAGAACCCCGATCCTGTGCTCTGCTCTGAAATCAGGTAATAAAGTCATAGATGCCATGACAACCACTCTGATTTGAAACTCAAGCCCTTGGAGGGACAAAGACACATGGTGATAGTTCTTTAAGTGTTGAGTTCTTGCTTGAGTGTTCATCATTTCCCTGTTGGCTCTGCAGACTGTTTTCTGGGTTTTTTAGGTGTGGCAGTTGAAGCATGTCTCTTTTCTACAGCTCTTTCTAGAGTTGTTTTGTTTATAAGTTGTTTTTTCTTTGTTCAGGGGTTGTGTTTTTGTGTTTGATCAGCAGTAAGGTTATTAGTAGCATCCAAACTAATTAAAATTGTCTAAGACACACAGCTATGTTTGACACAGCCAGACAGTAGACAGTCACATACCCAGCTTGGAGAGGTAAGGCCAAGCTGTGGCAATTTTATATGTTCTGATGACTAGCTCACAGGTTAAGCAAGAATCATGTTAAAATACATTTTTGTCTTTAATGTCATATTGCAGTTCATTTCGCTGTGTCTGTCCTTAGGCTCTTCCCGTGCTTACTGTTGGTACAGCAGCAAAACCAGTGGAAGCAGAAAGGAGCTGAGGCAATCTGTCATCACATCCTTTGTAACCTTTTTCAGCACAGGGCTAAAGGATGAGCTACTCCCTGAACTCTGCCTTAGTGCTCTGCATTGCCTTTACCTATGTAACACCTATAGAGTAGGTGGGTGGGTGACCGTCCAACATGTACAAATCTTTGGGATCCAGTTCCATGATTCCCAGTCTGGCTTCTCCCATTTGTCACAAAGATTATCAATGATTGCAGCAGGAGAAAGAAAGGCCATGCATGCTAGTAGCTTTGGGTATAACAACACCATAACTTGTAAAGTCTACGTCTTTTGCTTGACAAACAAATGTGGAAGTAGGATATTCAGAAGGGGTTACTCCTCCTTAAAAGATAAAATAAAAATAGTTCCTGCTGAAGAGCTGAAAAATCTGCAGAGAGGCAGAAACACTGAAGTCTGTTCTTTTGATGAGAGTGCTATTAAAGAAAAAAATCAATGTTTTCTCTAAGGGCAGAATTTAAGCTAAAACCTAAAGTACTTGTAAAATCTTCCCCTTGCTGCTGCCAGCTGTTCCTGAGCTTGCACTTGAGCTTTTGCCTCATCAATAGCATGGCTTTGATTGTTGCTACATAGGTTTAACAAAACAGGATTGAACCTCTTTTGAACCTGAAAGAAAGGGAGCAACTGAACATGAGATGCTCTTCTGGAAAAACTTGTTGAGGGTGAAGCAAAAGCAGATTTTCTTAATTTGGGTGCTATCTGTAATTCTTCATGCAACTAAGATAAAATTTTTAATGACCATTGCATATGTTCTTCTGTTATTTAAGCAGCCTTTCTACTTTTTCTTTTTTTACGGGTCTGTGTCTGTGTGTGTGTCTACCTATTCTGAGGTGATCACATCATACAGATACACTACAAAATATTTTCTCAAAAGAGCTTGATGATTAATTTATGATTCTTTTAGAAATGCATAGCTCAGCCCAGGATGTCACTTAGTGGTTTTTTGCTGATAAATCAAATATTTAGTTTATTATTCTTGTGTTACCTTAGGATCATAAGAAAATCAGAGCAAAGTAAAAAAGCCAGTTAAAAATTTTATGATATTACGAGGATACCAACATCCAGCAAAGGAAAGTAATTTTTTGGTTTTTCTCAGTGCAAAGGAGCTTTTCTGTTGTGATTTGTAAGAGAAATGTATCAGCTTAAGAAGATGGCATTTAATAAACTTTTTTTTTTCCTCTTATAGGGAAGGTCATTGGAGAATTACCTTCAAGCATGACATGAATAACAACTGCCTTTCCTTCACAAGAAAAGTCTCTGTCTTTTATGTGGCTAAAACAGCATCCTAGATATTTGTCTGTGTGTTCTTGTGTATCCATATTCCACTGTCTTTTAGTAATGTTCTTGAAGATTTTTAATGTAACTCTTTCTCTTTTCTTAACCATCACCACTTTTACTACACTATGCTAACTATACAAATATTACTTGAGAAGTTTACATTTTAGAAATTAAAAACGTGAATTTTTAACCAAATTACTTACTCTGATCTTGATAAACCATAACACCGGAATAATAGCAAAAACTATTCATGGGGATTTTTTTTTTTCCAAAATAAAACAACCCAAAAGTGAATATTTAAAGTATAAAGCTAAATGCTTTGACTGCTAGAGTAATGTCCTCAGGGGACATTTTGCTTTCTTTAGCAAACCTGGAACCAACTTTATTTCTTTTTCAAGTGCATCTCAGTGCATAAGTGACACATTTTATTAACTGCTGAACACAGTATGTAGCAGAGTTGATTCCTAAAGCATGTTTCTTGCAATACTTCTGATCTGTAAGCCTTCTTCTACTTTGTATTTTTAACAGTACTGCTGTGGTGGAATTTTCTTAATGTATTTAAAATGTTACCAAACAGACACTAAGAATCTGTGAACACCCAAAGATAATTGCATGCATCATTGTCACAGTTTGCAATACACAGAATTTACTAAAATGTGTTTGGTCATTTGCCTTCACTTTTTTTATAGAGCACTTTTACAAGAACAACTTTTTTTAGAGGTTTTTAATTTTGTCTACTTTCTATTGTTTGTATTAATCTTTTAGAAGTTGAGAAATAAAATTCCTATCCCTCTTGGCTTTGAACTCATTGTGTAATTTGTGTAGCAAAGAGCAGCTATGTAAGGAAAAGGATACTTGGATTTTGCAGTGGGAGGGGAGCTCTTTGCTTTTTTGGGAAGAGAAGGTTGCTACTGGATTTTTAGAAACAGTCTTATTAGTAGAAAAATCCCATTTGTATCTGTTGACCATATTTGTAAACACTAACAATGTTATCAGGCTCACTTACACATTTTGAAGCTGTAAGGAAGAACTCTGCAATCTGAGTACTTAACATTCATAAACAGTAACTGGAATGGGGCAACAGTGTCCTCCAGGCAGTTCAGTCTTTGTCAAAAGATTTTCGTGGTTGCTGTCCTGCAGAAAGACACCAAAATGAGAGCTGTAATACTGCCAGTATGTATTGTGCCTTTAAATATAGAAGAGAACGTCCTTTCTTCAGAGCTTTTCTTCATTCTGACTTCCTTTCACTGTAGGCTGTTTAAATATGGCAGCTTTTCTGTTAGCACTGGACAGAGTTACAGAAGTCTAGAGAAAACCAAATTACTCTTGCATAGAGGCCATCAGAGGCTTGGTTTGAGGCCAAAATGACAAAGATACTGATGAGTGCATACATCAAAAGCCTTTGGACAGCCAGCTTATGGCTGCTGCCTACTTCCTCCCAGGCAAGCCCTTCATCTTTCTTTTACCTCCTGCAATAAAACCTCCCCTCATCCCTTCACATCTGTTTCTTTCCCCAAAACTCCTGTTGCGTACTCCTTCCGGCTCAGCAATGTCAGTTGGAGCTTGGGTTTTGAAGCAGTTGCTGAGCTGGCATAAGGAGTGGGCGAATCACAGAGTGCAGCAGAGAGCCACCGCTGCTAGACAGCCAGTCAACCACTGCTGTCTCTTGGCAGCCCTGCCCAGCTCCATCTGGTCTCTTACAGCTGGAGTAGCACTGTGAGCATACTGCAGATCCTGTCTACTTCCGTGTCTTGCACCAGCAAGGGCTAGAAAGACCTGTGCAGCAGTTGTGAGATGGACTGGGAACACTCCATCCAGATGTCCCTCTGAGCATGGTGTTCATTCCTCAGACATGGATCCCAGCCTTTTCAGAGGAGTGTGGTTGCTGCACCTCTTTGCTCTCAGGGCAGTGTGCATCTGAGCTGCTGGGTAGAAGCAGGGAGAGGAGTGACAGCAATGCCACCTCTGCCCTCCCAGGGCATGTTCTGTGAGAGAAGTTGAGTGTCAGAACAAGCTCCAAATTAGTTTTGGTTGGCACTAAGGCTCTTTGGTTCCTGTTGGGAATCAGTTTGGTGAAGTGTGCCACTGCTGGTTATTTCGTGTTGGCTGGGTGAAGTGGCTGCATCTTAGCAGCTCAGCTTTTGCAGGTCCCCTTTCCTTGCCATAACCAAAGAACCTGACAAACAAGCATGGGCAGCTGACTGCTTCTGCAGGCAGGAGAACCTCTTGTCTCTTACCTACCCCAGTCTACAGGGCCATGTCTTTTCTACAGCTGCAGGTGTACCTGAGTTTGCACTCCTTTGCTGAACTGAACCCTGTGATGGCCTAGACCAGGGCAAACATCACATTTCACCACCTCTGCTCCAACAGGTATGATCTGCAGTGAGGTGGACAACTGTGGGCAGCATCTTAGCTTCCTTTACCAAAGACTATCCAAGAGGGCTATCTGCTGCGCAGAGGCATCTGATGGCAGCAGGTCATACAGGATGTCCAGGATGTAAAGAAGATTGAGTGCACACATTTGTATGCTCAGTGCCTTACATGAGCCATAAGACCCCCTTTTCTCACTGTCTTCTCTCCCAGTTGATCAGGAAGGCTCTTCTCCATCTACAGCTGCCTCCTGCCTGGTCACTAAAAGGCTTACAAACATGTTCCAGGTATGGAGCATCCCTACCTGCTGATGTAAGACTGGAGATTAGATTTTGTACTACATCTTTTTGACTAAGAATTAGTTGCTTCCTAATTCATAGTTATAGGTCATTTGGCAGGGCAGGCAGGGGGACGTGCATCAGTGTAGTTCATTAGTAATTTTACTGCACATTAAACAGACAAAAGGAGGGGGAAGAATGTAATGTTTTATAAATTTGTCAATGTGTCCATATCTGTGAGAGACTGATATTTGTCATAAACAATTACAGTAAAAAGGAACTGGTCATTTCAAGCCCTTTTCCTTATTTTCCACTTCATTGCCAGTAATTTAACTGTACACTGACATTTTTTCTACCTAATGGAAACTTAACACAGACAGCACTTGAATTGTTTTATTTAATGTAGACAACATGTCTTCGTTTTCAAAGTTATCTATAGATTATCTATGCTACACTTTCACAACTGTTCATATGAAAGTTCTTGTGTCAGCCTTTGCCTGTGGAAGAGGAGGACATAAATACATAGCTTGGCACTGGCAGCTATAATTTTCTCAAACTTTGGTCATCTGTGACTGAGACTTTGTACAGCTGTGCTTTAAAAAAAACAGATTCCTGGTTCTGGATGTTTGGGAGGTAGTTTTGAACAACATAACCCATGATGCAAAAGAAGGAAAATGGCTAGGTCAGGTGACCACAAAAATGGGCCATAGATAGTATAAGCAAATCGCAATTTTTATTTCAGTCTCTTATTCTAGGAAACAGTGGCTTGTTTGCAATTTTACTAGAAATCTTTTTATGTTATCACTTGTGAAAGGTATTTTCTAAAATCTTGCAAACAATTGCGGTACAAATAATTCTGGGATATTACTCTGAACTAAAACTGCAGTTAGTGCTGCCATCATAGCTTTTAAGAATTTAGTTAAAAATCAGCACTCTGTTGTCTCTGAGAGACCAAATCTTTCTCCCGTAAGTGCTAGTTTCATTTACCCAAATAGTGAACATGTGCGTAATGAAGGCTTAATGTCAAATAAGTATTTAAGTACAAGCACAAGCCTCAAACTTGGTGGTTTTTCTTTTATTACTTT
>NW_008236932.1:4789496-4827642 GCF_000691975.1 Corvus brachyrhynchos | reverse complement strand
ATTGCTGCCACATATACTTCCAGTTTTGTTGCCAAATCTTTTGATGGAAAGTGAGGGTTTGGGTACTGTTCTATCCTGCTCTTTGGATTACAACTGGGATAGCTTTTTTTTTAAAATTCAAACTTTTACCCCTTCTAGTTGTACCCTGTAATATCTGGATCTGCCTCCCAGATGACTCCCATCCCCCTACTTGCCAATGCACTGCAGAAGGCTGAAAAATGTGGACGCCAACAAATGGCCTCCACCAGGTTATGCAAAGAGTGAGGGTCACAGCCTAGCTCCCTGAATCAAATCCATGAGAACGCTAAATTTCAACACAATTTTGCACAATGTCCATAAAACAAAGAGCTTTCTCCTAGATTGGTCGATTAAAAGGAGCTCAGGAACTTACCACACGGTTCCTAAAGGAGATGTCAGAAGAAGAGAAGTGGAACAGAGCCCAAGGGACAGCTACAAAGGACCACAGCCATAACTGCAAGAAATCTCTAAGACTTCTGAGAAGCCTTGAGATTCTGGCAGATCTAGACCATCTTTACATTGGAAAAGCGGCATGCTCAGGCAGCAAACACAGGTGCCTTTTGAAATTTCAGTGAGCCTCAGCATCTGTTTTTTTCCTTTTTTTTTTTTTATGTAAAGAGCGATACAGTACCTCTGTATCACCCATGACAACAAACAGAGAAGCAGAAATTATCCAGCTTCAAGAAACTAGTTTGTTTATTAACATTTGAAAAACATACAGAAGAATCCTGAGCTAGCAAGAATTTCCAAATCCTAATTTCTTTCTAGAAACTAACAACAACAATAATTTATTTATTTTCCTTTAAGGATGTCAAGAATTAAAAAAAAAAAAGTATGTAATATGCAAATGCGCATTCCATTCAAAAGAATTTAAGACGTGTTTGTCCATCTCTTCTTCCAGGGACTCTTTCATATGTCAATCTCCTTTTTTTGAACTCCTGTACTTCTGAAAATCCTGAATGTGAAAAAGAAGTGGAAAAAAGAAAAACCATGATTAACTATATATACAACCTGTATGTAGACTTAACTGTGTGTTTCTCAGAAGCACTAACAGACTTTATCTTTGACTGGTATGTTCCCTAAGAAAAGTACCAACTGTCATAAAATAAAATGTGTACAGATTAATATTTGCTACTTCTTACTGCTACTGACCTGTTTTATGCATATTGTCCTGTAATAGGAATACAGGACCTTATACAAAAATTAATAAATCAACCTACACTATCCTTAACCACAATGTTTCAGAAAATATTTACTGTTTATTTTTATTTCATTAATACTACACTTAGAACTATTCTATAATTGTTGAAATTTAGTTATTTTTAACCAGACATGGTCATGTTTCTAAGTTGTTCAAAAAAGCTACTTACATTCATACTTACATAAGATTCAAGTGCTTTTACAATAAAGTATTTGAGAAATTGCTTATTCAAAACAAGTTACTGTAAGGAAATTATAAATACTATTATATTAATCTTTAAAAAAAGTGTTGTCAGAAAACTCTAACACCGACCTAAGGATTTGATCTGCTCCAGTGGAAATACTGGCTTGGTGTGGTGTCATGAATTATCTGTGGTTTAATGAGAGCTTGATCTGAAGCCTGAAGAAATCCCTGGGGTTTGTTCCCAGTGTGTCTTTTTAACTTGACTTGCTACATATTTCTTAAATTTTTGCTCTCAGAAGCTTTCACTGTATTAAGGTGAAGTTGGGGTTTTTTTGGTCAGTTGGGTTTTTTTTTCATTTGGTAGGTTGGTTTTTGAATTTTTTATTTTTTGGAGGGGATGTTGCATTAGCACGCAAAACTATTTCATATACTTATTTTTCCCCTGGCTAGTGAATTATAAAGTAGAATAAGCCTGTTCTTCCAAAATCTAAACCAAAAATCACTTTTCCTTGTTTTGATTTGATTCACATTCAAGTATACTTTTGTCCTACTGGGCAAGAATATTACAGAAAACTTATCAGCTGGAGATCACAGTGTTTTCAGAACACTAAAATGTGGTACCAGGAGAATCTGCCCTGATCTCTACTGAAATATATTGTATGTAGAATTTTATGCTATCAGTGCTAGTTACAGGTTACTGAAATATCTGTTACCTACTCAGCAATACTGCAGGTCTCAATTTTTATTCTGAGAAGCAAAAGGTCTGTTCAGAGTTTCTGTATGAACATTTAAATTTACATAGCCTGAAAATTAAAAGAAGTTTACCATATCCAATTAACTTTTCTCTCTTTACCTCTGTAATTACCCAAAGAAGTCCATGAAAGAGTAATTTAAATTAGTTACTTAGGTTTTCATTAATGGGTCTGATTTAATTAGTGAAAGCATTTTAATGCTGTGCTGACCTTGTACCACTGAGAGATTTAATGATGGGCAGCAGCAGACAAATCATAAATGAAGTAACCTGTACTAGGCATTAGGCACTTTTTTTAAACAAACTTAAACTTGGATTTTTAAAAAAAATGTGGCATCTCACCTACAGGGAAATAGAATAATTTAAAAAAATACTACAATAAATGATATGGCAATACAGTCTGACAGGGACTTTCTTAGTTGCAAGACTCCATGGATACATACTATGGCTTATTAAAAAAGGTTTCAAGCTAACTATATTTGATGGAGTAAACCAGGGATAAGAAAATCACAAAAAAAGAGAAGCCTAATATTTTGTATAAGGACTGTACGCAGTTTCAGGGTAAACAACGTTTGAAGTACATATTATACCATCTCTGAAAATATAAGCTTTGGAATGATTTCAAGTGGAGAGTTTAGCCCTGGAGATACTAGCTAAAAAAATATTCCAAGAATAAGAAAATACATGAAAGAAACTTAGAAAATTTTTGGAGCACCATTTTTACTCCATTAGTGCCCACAGCAAAACACAGCCATTAGTAGAATCTGAATTTCACTTTCAGGATTTGCTGAATCTCCTCTTTGTCCTATAGAGAAAATACAGTCTTTTGTTCAACCTTGTCCAAATCTATGTTTACAAAATAATCTTTCCCATAACTTTTAAATGCATTCTGGCATGCTCATTATCTATATTTTAGGCTCTGTCAAAGAGAAAGGAAGCTGAATCTTACACTATTGAAAAACTATATTTTTCAATATTTACCAGGGAAAAATAATGGCAGTAACACAATTCTAGATCGTTTGGTTTAGCGCTTTTTAAAAATACATTTTTTATGTTCAAAACAAAACCTGTTAGGAACCTTTTGTCACAGAAGAAATACATATGCAATTGCTGGGTTGAATTTGATTTAACAACTATTTAAATAAAATACAAAATACAGTCTTACAGATACTCCTTGCAACTTTGCAGTTGAGTAACAAAAGTAATTTCAGTAAAATCTGCTTACTTTGGACCTACCTGTTTTAATTTTTTCTTTTGTCCATAAGAATGGAGAATTTTGTTTTCTCTTTCCTTTAGATGCTCCACCTATTTGTTTAAAATTCAGATTTTGAAGCTCATCCATATCATCAAAGAAATCAGAGAGAAAATCATCATGACCAAATGAATTACGTGGGCCTGTGGATGATGAGTTCCACATGGGCTGGTCAATCTGAATTTCTGGGCTTTTAAATGTTGCATCTCTAAATTCTTCTAGAAAACTCTTAGAGCTCTCCTGAGGTGCACAGTCACTGAAAGTTGCAAAGAAATCCTCTTTTTCAGAGTCTTTGGAAGAATGACCAGAGCTATCATGCATCCTGAAAGGCTGTCTTTGAACATGGAGAGAATTTTTAACATCTAGATGAGCAAAATCTTCACAGTCCTTTGATACAGCAAAGAAATCTGGCTTCCTCCTTGTAATTATATCTGATGAGCATGCCTTCTTTTGCATACAGCTTGGAAGATCAGACTTTAAAAAACCCTTATGATGATTCAGTGGAGGAATTAGGGCTTCAGAATTCATATGAGATGTTCCTGGTAGAGAAAAATTTGAACCATTTTGTTTGGAGAATGAAAGACAAGTTTATTTTTTACATTTTACAGAAAAACAAGATGTCATTGAGCATTTTGATTGCAGTCTGTCTCATCAGAATAACTGACCTTACCATGATTAGAAGAGAAAGATTCTAATACATTCAGATTTTTTACTTGGTTTCAAAGGAGACACATTTCCCTAGTAATTCAAGGTATTACCTGTGCTGTTTTGTGCCTTATCAAGCAGCTCTAAAATCTGACAGTTTTGTTTATTATCAAGATACAATGCGTTGAAGTTATTCAGGCTTTCTGGGTGTGATGCACCTTTCACTGTTTTTTCTAGGTGAGAAGCAGCATTTAGGCTGTATGAAGATATCATGTCACTGAAATGCTGAAGCAATAAAGAAAATATGTCAGGAATGTTTATGGTGCATATCTGTACATACCACTGTCAAACATGAAAAATTAAACCAGTTGTTAAGATTCTAAGATGTATAAATTTTTGTTTACTGTAGCAAAAATAAAAGACTTACCAAAGCAGGAGAGGCATGTACAGTAGGCAATATACCACCTGTTTTAAATCTATAAACAGGGTAAGTAACAGTCTCTGTCTTGAAACACAGGAAAAGCAATATCTTAATAAGTTTATTCTCTTTCATTACTCCAAGACACAAAGGAAATTAACTCAGCTTTTTCTGTCAATAAAGATGGCTTTACACATAATACAGTTATAACAATAGTATGCACAATTTCACATTCAGTGCCCAAATTACCTGTTCACTTGCTCCTTCACCTTAACAGAATGCTTCACCCATTTTCTTGAATGATAAAATATGTGCATTTTTTATTGAATTAAATTATTCAGTCTATAATTTTCCCAGGTTTGAACAGTAGGAGCACATAATTCTTCATCTCTAGGGCTCTGTCAAATGCTTAGTACTATGAATTTCTAAGTGGTGGGTTGAAGGACAGATGGAAGGCCTGGAAATGCTTAATTGGAAAACATTTTTTACATTAGAAAAACACAAAAGCTTGCATGCTGATACAATACTCAATTTAGTGAAGCTTGAGGAGGAAGTTGATCTAATGAGTATTCTTTCAGTTAAGGAAATGCTCTCATTATCTTTTCACAAACATATTGGTGACTTGACAAAATCTGCTGAGAATCAGCAGACTCAGCATTTGGGATATGAATGATATGCTAAAGCCTGTAATTAATTTTTGAATTATACCAGCAAATACACATGTAGCCTCAGATCAAAAAACCCAAACGAAATAACCACATATGACAACAGAGCAAAAAGATTGATCTAACACATAAAATAATTTTGGCCAACCTTTAAAACTTTTTTCGGAACCTCTGGCAGAAGTTCCTGGAGTTGATCAAAGCTTGCAAGAAATAACCTGTTCAGTGAAGATCCCTTCTTTAACATAAACTGAGCAACCAGAGGATTGATACATGGAAAAGTAAGCAGGCATTTCTCTGTCTGGAAATGGAAATTACTTTGTTAGATTGATACCTGACAAACTTTTTTTCCTTTTTTTCCTGTTACTATAAAGTCATATCTTACTGAATAAGTCATAGAGTATATCATAGAAAAAGAGCTTTCAAACAGTGTACTTTTACAGTCCATTTAAAACTCCTTTTTTTTTACTACAGATGTAACATAGTATCATTTCTGAAAAAGAGTAAGTTCTGCATAACACTTTGACAAAAAGCAACTCTAAAGATGCTTATTTTCTAAAGTGAATCATGTAAACTCGATTTTAAAATGCATGACCAGATTTACTATTACTTCTCCATTTTAAAGTGAGTTACCTAGATCAATATAAACTGACAAAACTGGTTCTGTTTTACAAAAGTTGTATTTGTTAAGAGCAGACAGGTGGCAAAAGCAGAAGTTGCCAGGGAGAGGATGAATGTCACAAACAAGGCAGCAAGTTGAGAGTAGCTTGTTATCAATGTCGGCTTCCTGTTCCTGACTTTCATACAGCACTGCCAGGATCAAATATCTTTAACAGAGACACAATACAATAACTCCTCTCAGTTTCTTACCAGTATCCTCAAACTCTAAACTGGAAAACCTATAATCCAATACCTCCCCTCTTGAAAGGCCATGCCAATACCTGCTTTATAACACTTCTGAATTTTGTAAAATCCAAAAACAATCTCAGCTTTACAAGACTTCAAAGTTTTCACATAAAATTAACAAATCCATATGTTTTATTTGAAAACCTTACTATACAAGTTAAAGGATATCATATATTTGACTGTGATTGATGGGCCTATTCCAGCATTTATTGGAATGAGTTAAATAAGTAACTCCGTGAGTTAAACAAGTTTCTACCATCTGGTACTAAAGCAAGTCAGCAAGCAATGCCACTGACTTCAGTAATGGATCAGCACTGCTGAATTTGGCATCCTGCCCAAATGAGCCACTGCATGTTTATCTTTTACAATTTGGGTAGTTTTTTAAACCTAGTGCCTAGAATGGTACAAATTGACAGGCAGATGTGGAGGATAAACATCCCTACAGGTTAATCATGAAAGCACAGGGAAAGTCCAATTTGCCTCTAATTGTGCTGACAAGGATAATGGAAATAATATATATGTGTGTGTGTGTGTGTGTGTGTATGTGTGTATATATATATATCTCCGCATATATACTAGAAATATGCTTATATATATCTCTGCATATATATATCTGCATATACATGTATATACATATATAAAATGCTTATTTGAATAATATGTTTTAAGAGGACAGCAACAAGAAAGCCTAAAACTTTATGAATCTTAGGAAGAAAACTGTAAATTCATGGGAAATCATGGCAAACCTCAGATGGCAAGACTGAAAGCCAGGACTTGTCCAGCCACTCATGAGGACTGATATTAGATGCTATCAAAATGTTGTCAGCAATCTGACGAATTATCAGCACTGTCTCTTCAATCCCTGGTGTAAGAACTACCTAAAAGTGATACATAATATTCTTGGTTAAAACTTACTCCAATGAGTGTCTTAATTTGCTACAGAAGTTGAGGTGAAAACTAAAGGTCACCCTGAACACAAAGAGTTGGTACTGCTGAGTAATTAAACCTGATCCATGCTTATCATGCAGACAAACTCCAACCTCTGACCACTAGCCTGGCTGCAAATTACACTCTGTATTTATGCAAATCCTATGTAGGTGAAATTAATTGATTTTTCCTATAGGTCTTTTTTATGTGATCAAATTTCTGGGTATAATATGAGTTCCTAATGAAACAGGCAATTGTGAGATGCCTATTAAATTTTAAGGAGATGTGTAACGCTTTGAAGCTGTAATTTCCACACAAGCTACACTGTTGATTGAGTACACGAAATGAAAAACACTTTGTCCTCTCTGTAACTTTCATGTAATCAGGTAAATTTTATACAAATTTTAATATGCAAATAATAATGACTTTCATAAAGATCTGCACTAAATATTGGCAGCAAATAAGTAAAAAAAAAGTTATTATTATTTAAAAGGATATTACTTCACTCAAAAATTTAAGTTACCAACAATTTGGTAAATTGAATGAAACTTCTGCTCCAAATTTAAAGCTGATTATTCTAGATACTAAAACAAATTTTCAATTCTAGATTTCCTGATTTTTAAAGAAAAAGGTTAATTTATCTTGTCACATTAAAAAAGCAAACCAGCTGACAGCAAATTATTTCTTTATTTCTTCTGTCACATCAGCAACACAATATTGAAATTTCAAATTAAGACATAAGGAGGATTAATATATATTCTAATAACTTATTAAGGGTATTATATAATTCTTTGACTCCTAGTCATTCAGCTGCTATTTGAATCTGATTCAACTTGTACTGCAGTCAACACAGTCTTTTCACTGACTTCAGCAGCACTGAACTAAGATCCTCTTCTATTTTAGTAATTTTGAGCTATTTTATGTTTTCAGTGTAGAAGGCATACTTGATTGAGCTCTTTAGAAATATCGTATCATGAAGAAAAAAACTACCTTCACTTCAAAGTCTTCTGACTTCGGTGTAAGTTCAATTAGAATGGCATAAATTGAGACAAGGTTAAGCAGAGTATTTCCCTTGAGACTGTACCTGTAAAACAGTTTCACTGGATCATAAATATTTAATATGCACATGTAATTATCTCAAACCATTTGTTCCATGTCTTCATAAATATCTGCTTCATTTCCTGGAATTCAGAATACTGGTACAGTTTGAGCATTAATATCTGTGGAAGGAGAGCTAGGATACATTAAGGGATTGACTGCTGAAGGATGGACTGTAAGGAAAGAAAACAGAGTCAGTCTACAGCAAAGCAAGTCTGGTCTGAAAAGCAAAGGTCTGGATCAAGGTCAGTCACTGGAGACACTGGAGAAAAAACAGAGAGGAAATTAAGCAACAACTTGCTTATAGAAAAAAAATCTCAAAAGAGGTAATAAATTAATGTTTATTAACTATGTGAACAAAAGGTGTGCTTCCATAGCAAAAGGAGAACTACCGATGGACTGGAAGAACACTTCAAGAATGTTTCCCTGTTGCAAACTATATACAGTGGTAGTAACACAGTAATTCACAACCATGCATTTGTAGGGTGAATTTACTTCAAACAGATGTAAGAATAATTCCAGTGTTTCATATCCTTAGAGTTGTGAAATTTCTGGACCCGCACATTTGCAACACACCTCACCTCAGTATTGCCTGCCTCAAACTCTGTTATTTTGTAACAACCATTTCTTTGTCTCTTGTGTAAGACTAAAAATAGCTTTACAAACAAAAACCAACTTTTCAAACATTTTGGTGGTCTCCAGTGATCACTGTTACTTTTATTATTTCACTGAGTTTTTCAATAGGAGCATAACAAGATTGTAACTAAGTGAAAAACTCAAAGACCACTAGAAATATGAGACTACAATATTCGTATTTTTAAGAGAAATGTATTCCTACAGAGAAGTTCAAAGAAAAATGAGTAACAACTTGTTCTAATAAGCTGCTTTCTTTAGGGACAAGTTGGTTTTAAAAATAACAAAAGAATTTCACAACTTACTCTAAACTCAGTCTTTCTCTGGAATAGAAAATAATCCAACAGCATGTATATTGGAGTGATAATGTCACCAGCCTTGATATTACAGTGTCACAGGAGTCCTCACAATTTAGTTCTTCCATACTCTACCATGGAATTTAAATACAGAGTAAAAACTAAATAAATACATTACCATGGCTGCCCACGCTTTTAATGAGTATCAATATAATATGCAGAAACCAGATCAAACACAAATACAGCTAAATAATGTAAGCGTTAAGGACACATATGGGAATTGGGAGAACTAGCTTTTACTCCCAACTTTTATTTTCTTTGAACTTCAAAAGGTTGATTCACTGCTTCATGCCTCTTTTTCCTTCCTCTAAAAAGAAAGTGTCAATACCTTTTTAGGCCGTTCTTAAGATTTTTTGGGAACTTCAATAATGCAAAATATTGTTATAAACTTCTGAAGTACTTACTTAGCCTATACAAATCATATTACACCTACATTAACTATATAAAGTACAACATCACTAATAGCAGCAGCTTGTAGGAATGTCTACGTTGTACTTGTAATACTAATTGATTATTTAATTATTTATCTATCTTTCAGAAGCAGTTCTTCTACCTGCAATCTGTTTTGCTGCATACCGAAATTTAAGTAGTATGCTATTGCTTAAGCTAATATTCTTTATTAAAAGCAGGACAAATTATTCAATAGACTAATTCAGTTGACCATCCAAAATGGGAGGAATTAATATACACATTGGTAAGAGAATACAGCCCGAAATGCATTTAATTGGTTGTTATTTTCAAGTATGCATCCTTTAACTACATTTCATATAATCAAATCACAGGTCAAATGTTACTTTAGTGAAGAAACTGAGAACATTTTAAACTAGTCAAACTGGCACAGAATTTCAGGGTTAATGATTTGTGATGTGAAACAATGCATGAATTAAATATGATTATGAAGAAGAAAGATATGCTAGAAGTCTGAAGATATGGCCTAAAAGTGACCCAACACATAACAGAACTTGGACACAATAGTTTCATTTTTCAGTAGTTTCACAGTACCTGCAAAAAGATTGCAGTACATTCATCTATTGTCAACACAACGTATCGATCTATACTTCCAAAGAGCCTTAAGGAATAACTACTGCTTCTTTCAACAAAGGTAATGCTGTAACTGAAGAAGTAAAATTATTTTATTAAAACTCAAGCAATAAAATACTACTATTTTCTTAAAGCAAATGAATAACATATACCCTTTAATACAGTTTTTAAACTTACACAGTCTTGATCTTTCTCAAATGCTCAGTTCACTGTAAGACACACTTGAACAATACACATCAATGTAGCAGTGATTTAGTGAAATTAAATTATGTTGCTAACTGCATTGAGCATGACCTTGATATCCAGGCTTTGAGTTTACAAAAAAAAAGAGGTAATATAGAAACTAAGATAGATAATTTGAAACTCCTACTGACTAACTTTGCATATTGCATTTCTTTTCCTCCTTTCATGATTGTGCAGCACAAGGCAAAGCAAACTCCCTGATGGCCATTGGTATGTTCCTAAAATTTCTCAGTGACTTAAAACTGCCAGCAGCACAGCCTCCTGTTGTGTTTTACTAGGAAACACAAGAGACCTAAACGTGAATCTGCCAGCAGTATGGCCTCTAGAAACTTGTATGGGCAGTGTATTCAGATGTTTTAAAAAAACTAAACTATTACCTTTTCTGAAATTGTACAGCTCTTTACTCACCTATTTAACCTCTTCACCAGTGCTAAAAGGAGCTAGTGAGAAAGTAACAAAACAGCGCTCCCAGCTATTTGGCTTATGGCCAGACTGAACAGAGAACTTGAACAAGTCAGAGTTTAAAAGCATGTCAGATTATGTGTTCAAATTTTAAAAGTCAAAGACATAAATTTTTTTCCCCTACTGAACTGTAATAAGATGCAGACCAAAAATGGCTCCACAGCTGACTCGAGGATAAAGCTAGGAAAAAAACTGGCATGTCTCTCCAGCAACATGGTGAAATCAGCTACCCGTATCTCTGTCACCATGTCTGAGAGATATTGTTGCTCTGGTCCCTATTTCTATTTTTCTTTTTTTTTCCCCCTCCATCAGATAAAAGGTAGCTTTACCAGGTATGTATTACTGTGAAAGCAAAATTCAAGAAAATTATGTTAAAGTAAATAATAAAGAAGCCCAATAATTTACAACCCTGGCAGTTTTTGTACAGGTTATAGAGTACTAAAAATTAAGTGAATAGTAGATCTGAATTTTATGAATAAATTAGCTTTTGTTTTAAACTTCGTCTCTCCCAAATACTGTGATGCATCAGAAAATAAGATGTTTTACTATTTTTCAGTTTGGGTATTTAGCATCGCTTCACCAGATAAAAACAACAACAACAAAAAAAAAACCCCAAAAGCAATTTTTACAATGAATTAAATACAAAGTCTTCCAAGGACGAAGAAGCATTAAAGAAAAATAAAAAAAGATTAGCATTACAATTTTCAGAGAAAAGTAGACAATTTAAAAAGTTGTTTTCATTAAAAAGTACCACCTCATTATAACAATAAAAAAAAATTGGCCAATTCTATTCTGGTAGGCATGTGTGTGAATCTCTAGTACTAAATTATCAACTTCAACAGAAAAACTATATTCTTGTCTCTTAAAATGTTAATAGTGTAATTGCAGAAATGTACCTGATAGCTAAGTAAATGACTAATACATGATACAGTAGAACAACATACATGTCCTGAAAATCTGAAAATAAATAGTCCATATAGATTCTTTTCACTCACTTGGACTCAAAAAGCTGAAGAATATCTGGCATATTAAGAAGACCTTCAGTTGTCAGAAATACATATGGAATCTGTACTTCCAGAAGACAGGAACCACCACGATTCCCTGAAACATTTTGTATATGTAAGACAATAGTTTAACAAGCAAAAAAACTAAGGATACATTTAATGGACATATCTTTTAAAAATGCAAGTTTTATTAATCTTCAATAAAACTCTTCCACTCTATAGGTTTTTTCCCCCCAGATTAAACTCTTGAATGCCATTGAAATTACACTTTAATTCAGATTTCTTTAGATCTACAACATTCCCTTAGGATGAGGAAGCGTGGATACAGCTTGCAGAAGCTGCAAACAACCTGGGAACTTGGCACAAGTCTCTTATAAACCCACATGTACTACTACATCCTAGCCAAAACTAGGGTTACACTCAAAGAAAAACACCTCTTTGCTGCACAGATAACCCAGCTCTGTTTATTTAGCTTTATCCTTCAGAACATACTACTCATTCTCTTCCACAGGCACATGAATGTACCATTTTATGGAACAGAAAATGTTTTCATATGTCAGCCTGTTTATTACAATTCTGGAGAGCACTTACCCATTTGTACTGTTTCAGGGAGGGTGGTTTTAAAAGTCATATAAGTAACATTCAGATTTTTGCACAGATTTTTCCAGCCAGAATTTTCAGAATAATCATATTCCATTACTAATGAGAAGTGTGTCCAAGGGAAGTCAGGTCCAAGTTGCTGATTATGTACAATAATGCAGGAATATCTACTAAGGCTTAAAAACCCCAACAGAACATGAATAAAATTACATGCAGGTAGAAGTACCCTCAGAGCAAAATAAACACAGTGTTACTTTGACAAATTCTAACTGCTAAAGTCTGTTTACAAAAAAATATTTACTCTTCCTGCCTAGAGTTCCAACTCCCTTAAAAATTCATTTAAAAAATAACTCTTTCACCACTTTTCCCTAAAACATGAAAAAATCATGTTTTTCTACATATTTCTCTTTAAAAGTTTTTCTAAAACATGCAAAACAACATATAAGGCTAGGAATATGCAACTGTTTGTCCTCTGAGAGTTCCTCTGAGCCTCGCTAAGCATTTTTCTAGAGTGGACAAAATTCTCCACTTTAAAAATGAAGGTGTAGGTTCATATAATGAAAACTTCACTTCAGATTGGAAAGTGCCATAGAAATTAAAAAAAGTAACTAAAGTTTCACTGACCTTATTCCTGACTAAAGAAATTGTTCTCAAGAATCAAGAATTTAACTTACCTGCTTATGATCTCTTTGCAACCTAAATGGCTTCCTTTTTTCTCAGAATTCAAATCCACAACTTTCAAGCCTGCTTAAAAATAATTAAACAGTTGATGAAATAAATGAGCCTCTATGTCTACGAATCAATCCACAACAGTAAGTAGCAAATGTGGAACAACACAAGTTATGAAAATTTTAAGTATTACATACTCTGTCTTGCTGAAGTCCTACACAATTTCAGTTTGTATTGTACTGTTGGATGTAATGATTTAGAAACTTCCTTCTCAGAACCCAAGGAAAAAGTAACACAAACAAGTTTCACTTCTCACAAACTCACAACCCTGTTACCTTAAAATGAATAATTAAAGAATAATACAACAGGAAGTACATTTGCTCCTTTATAGGTTAAATTTCTTTATACTTTTTATACATTTGAAATTTTAACTGAAAGATGTGTCTAAGAAGGAATATCGGTATTACACAAGTGCTTCTTTTCAAAAGTGTAGTTGGATTGACCTGTGTTTGCAACCAAGTCTTAAGATCTTAAAACAAATAAAACCCTTTTCATTAAATATTATTATTAGTAAAAGCACTGTGAACATGCCTCCTCCCTTTCAAAACATTCTAAAAGGCAGTCTTTCTTCTTTTAAGAGCACAGGAAATCTTAACTTTATTTTTAAAGGCAAAAGAACAGTGTAGTACATGACACGTGATAAAGTTCATGCCAGTAGGATTTATGAAAAGGGATTTAAAAAAAACAATATAAAAGGATCAATTACTTGCTCTAAACATAACTATAGTCTCAAATTACAATTTTTCTGAAACATGTTTGTTTTACCAGCTGAATTTGCAGTGTTGAACTAGCTTGTTCAGAAATTACTCACAGGTAAAATGCTGAAATGATGAAAGTGCTGTTTGTATCAGCGGGGAGGTGGGTTATTGGAAACAGAATTTTTTTACCTTGATTTTTATATATTGCTAGAGTTTATGCTGACATACTTAACAAATTAGCAAACAGGATCAGCAACACATAGCTAGGGGAAAATATGATCTGTACCCAACTACTCATTCAAGGCTTTATGCTGGGGAGTTTAGTCAAGACTTTTAAAATCTAACTGCTCTGAATAAGCTTGCAAGGAAGAAAGCATGAGACCAATGATCAGCTAAAAACAATGAGACAATCTGATCAAGATAACAGATGCAAATATAATTAGGCAATGGGCTAATTGTTCTGTTAAAAAAATCTTTGACTCAACAGATACATTTCACTCTCTCGCAATAGAAAACATCATACCACTCTTAATCAGGAGAAAATAAAATTAAAAAAAAGAAAAAAGGCTGATGGAATAGTTAGAAAATATTAAACAGTGAGAAAAGTATGTAGAAAGGCTCCTGATGAGAAGAAAAGGGAGAAACACCTGCACCAAGCATTCAAACAAGAATGCAGCAACCCACAGAATAACAGCAACTTTTTATTTCAAAATTATACATAAAATAATTATTTACCTTCTATCATAGATAATGGGTGAATGAAGGCAGCTTTTTCTCTTTCAGAGTCCATCCTTGTAATGATTAGTATCTGTATGAAGACAAGTAAAAGAAAATCTAGTAATATAAAAAAATTATTCTTTCAGCCTGCATACATCTTTCTTTTTCCTTTGCACAGAAAACACAAGATTGAATAAACAGATGGCAAAAATAGAAACTTTGGAGTTTTCCACAATGACAATCATAGAATATCTCAAGTTGGAAAGGACCCAAAAGGATAGAGTCCAGCTCCCTGCTTCTCACAGGACTACCTAAAACTAAACCAAATGACTATGTCTAAGTGCTTCTTCGACATGGACAGGCTTGGTGCTTTAACCACTTATGTAGGAGTCTGCTCCAGGGAAGACCACCCTCTAAGTGAAGAATCTTTTGCCCAATATGTCTGAACTTCCTCTGACACAGCTTCATCCAGTTGCTTGTGTCCTATTGCTGGTCACCAGAGAAGATACGCACCTTCCCCTCTGCTGTCTTGCTTGAGGAAGGTGTAGACTGTGATGGGGTCACGCCTCAGCCTTCTCTTCCCTAAGCTGAACAAGAGAAGTGACCTCAGCTGCCCCTCCTCTTGCCCTTGAGGCCTTTCAATGTATCTTGGTCCCCCTCCTCTGGACACAGAAAACAGACAAGTTTGATAGCCTCCTTGTATTGTGGCACTCCAGCACTCGAGGTGAGGCCGCCCCAGTGCAGAGCAGAGCGGGACAATCCCCTCCCTTGCCCGGCTGGTGATGCTGTGCCTGATGCACCCCAGGACACGGGTGGCCCTCCTGGCTGCCAGGGCCTCAGTCAACTTGCCATTAACCCAGACTTCTAGTCTCTTCCCACTGCACTCCAGTCTCTTCTCTCCCAATTTTTATGTATAACCACAATAGCCCCACCCCAGGTGGAGAATTTGGCACTTGCTCTCAGTATAGTTCATACATCTGGTGACTGCTCAGCTCTCTAGTCCGATTTTTCTGTAAGGCCTTTCTACCTTCAAGAGAGTCCACTACTCCTCCTAATTTAGTATCATCAGTAAAATCACTTAATGTGCTTTTGATTCCTGTGTCCAGATGACTTATAAAAACATTTAAGAGCACTGGCCCTAAAACTGAGCCCTGGGGAACACCACTGGCCACCAGCCTGATTCCATTCACTGCAATTCTTTGAGCTCAACCAATCAGTCAATTGCTCACCCAACCCAGTATTATGGACTTGTCTAGCTCTGTGATGAACAGTTCATCCAGGATATTGTGAGAGACAGTATCAAAAGTCTGCTAAAATTAAAAACCACACTCACTGGCTTCCCTTGGTCAACTAGATGGGTCACCTTGTCATAAGTGGAAAAAGAAAGGAAATTAAGTTGTTTAAGTAGCACTTTTCTCTTGTGAGCCTGTGCTGGTTGTGGCCAATGACTGCACTGTCTCATGTGTTCTTCAGTAATTCCCAGAACAACCTTTTCTATAATTTTACCAGAGGCTTCCTTCTTTCCCTTCTTGAAAACTGAAACAACATTTAACATCTTCCAATCAGCTGGAATCTCTCCAGACTCCCAAGACTGCTGAAAAATAATGGAGACAAGTCCCACAATGACAGTTTTGAGCTCCTTCAGTAGCTCCTCCATTGGGCTCTATAGGTCTATGCACATCCAGATGGAGCAGCAAGTCTCAAACAAGTTCAGGATTGGCTGAGAGTTTATCATCATCCTCAGTCACAGTCTTCTAACACTGGTCTCTAGGGATGGAAGACAGAGGCAAGAAAAGGCACTGAATGTCTCTGCTTCATCTACATCCCTGTTTGTGAGGTGACTAACCTTGTTGAGCAACTAACCAATGTTGTCTCTGATTCCCATTCTGCTCTTGACTGATTTAAAAAAGCATTTTTTGTCATCCTTCACAGTGCTGGCCAGCTTGAACTTCAATTGAGCTTTGGCCACATAAATTTTCTCCCTACAGGAGTGAACAGCCTCTCCATAGCCACTTCATGTCACCTGTTCATAAGTGACTTCCAAAGTCCACACATGTTCCTTTTCCACCTAAATTCTAAAAGATCCCTGCTCAACCATGCCAGGCTTCTGCCTTGCTTGCTTGGCTTTTGACACGTTGGAATTGCCTGCTCCTGTACTCAAAAAAGATGGCTCTTAAAAAGTGACCAGCATTCCTGGACCCCAATACCTTCAAAAACAGATTTCCCCTGGATCTTACTAAGTAGCTCCTCCAGCAGTCTCAAGTCTTCTCTCCCCATATTCAAGGTCAAAGTTTTGCTGGCAGTTTTTCTCCAACCATCAACAATTTGGAACTTGGGTGTATGTGTGCATTATTATTCTGAATAAAGCTCTTCTAGAAGAAACCTTAAATGGGAATATTTGATTGAAAATAAAAATGCTACTTAAAGGTAACTGTCTAAAGATATTATACCACACTATTACTATTGTACTAGACAGATTTGTCACATTATAAGCACTATCCTTTACGGAGACAAAACTTCAACTAAAGATATCTAGAATTTAGCCTGCAAGGTACTGATGTACTGGAGGGAGGTACTGAATGTATTGCTGAACTAATTAGAAAGATTTTCCAGTCCGTAGATAGAGTCATTAAAGAGTTCCTGCCAGAGATCTGAGATTCATTAAATATTGCTTAAGACAAAAATATTGAAAAGGATTAGAGTCTACCAAACTGACACAGTAATAAAAAGAATCACCACCAGAGAAGGTGTTTACCTTGTCCATCATTTCAACTGATACAAACTAAACATGTGCCATATGATGTATATAAAGAAGAATATGTACCTACATACATACACCAGACTTTCTGACATGACTATCTCTGAACTTTTATGCCATTGTATAGACACTTTTTGTGGTGTACACAAGATTTTTAAGAAGGCACACAGCACTGTCTGTTTCTTAAGACTAAAGACATAAGATAATCATATGTGTAAATATTAAAAGCATGTTAGATCTTGCCAGAAAAGAAATTCTGGTCAGATAGACAATCATAAGGCAGATTTCAATTTTCCAAGTAGGTGCACAGAAGAGCCACTTGACAATCCATTGGCACCTTTATAAGCAGTTTTGGACAACTGCATTTAAAAATGTAGACCTGCTTTTCTGCACAATTCAACAGGAGACTCATTATATGTTCATCTAATTATATGCTAGATGATCTAGATGAAATTTTTTGTCATGTCCTATCTAATCATAAGTACAAAGATAATGAAAGATAGAGCAAAATTAATTTTTTTTTCTAAACCAGCAGTAACTTCTTCCTTATAAAGGAAATGTACCATTACAATCCTGCATCAATAACAACTTTGGCTAATAAAAGGATAATGCGATTATCATATTTCACATCATATTAACTGATACTGATGTGATATGATAGAACAGTAAATAGTTTATTGAACGCAACTTTTACTTCTTATTAAAACCAAAATACTCCTACCTGTTCTGGCTCATTGAAACCTGTCTCTGAATGTTAGGAAACAGTAAACAATTAATAATTGTTAATGAAATCATATATAGCCTTACATTGCACGCATATCTCTGCATGACTAAGTGAAGCAAGCAAGTAAAAGCTCAGGAATTATAGCTAAAATTTTTAAAAAATCACAGCTAGTAGAGTTCAGAAGAAAAGCCAAATTATCACTGAGCTGACATCAAGATGACAAAGTTCTCATAAGCCTCCTACTACAACATAATCCTAATGTCACAAAGCAAAATGTGTTGCTCTTAAGAAGAAGAAAAGGATGCAAAATCATCTTAGTGTGTCTGTTGAAGGGTAGACAACAAGACAATCAATTTATTTTTGTTGCTTTGTTTTAATTTTAAATTCTAAAAGGGTGTATAATAAGCTGTTATATTGTTCTTCTCAGCAAAATTTAATCAAAAGATGTACAGAGCACCTACTGAAACTCTTAAAAGAAACACAAGAAGAATAAATCCTCAGGAAGTGAAGTATGGAAAGAAGCTAAAATAAAGTAAACTTAAAGAGATTTTTTGGCTGTGTTTAGGAGCATAAATTCTATTCCAAACAATTAGAACACTTAAACACTATGCATTTCATTCTGTCTGTTTCCTAATGTGATCAGTATTCTGTAAAGAAACAATAAATATTCTGTAAAGGAAAGAGGTATTTTGCACTGTGTTGTATCACCCAAAATACTCACATATCCAGGAAAGAAAATATTTGGATAATTTGAATATCGTCCAAAGCCCTGTCTTCCATGCCCAAGTTATCACTCACAGATATTTGCTTTTTATGTAACTCAAATGCCAGGAGGTTGGCCTGATAACCTCTGCTTAACCAGTGTATCTGTGGATAACAACACTCACACTCTCCTTGGTGTATGTGGAGTACACCACAGTGTACAATCATGCAACCGTGACTTGTGCTATGATTCTCTCCATGTCAGATGATTGATACTTTCAAGTAAAAGGTTATATCATAATTTTTAGTTACTGATGTGATACAATATACTTATCAGGAAAACAAAACCACCTGCAACAAGATAAATCCTTGGCAGTGTTAAAACTCTTTTGCATGTTATTTCATGCATGCAGCAAGGGGAGATTTGATCAAACAAAAACTTGTACTGCTGTGACAAAGTTCTTAAAATTTATGTTACCCTTAATAGATACCATGAGGTAATTACTAGGCTTTTTTTCCATACACAAACACTTGTTAAAATATAGTTTTGCAATTATTTATATTATCTGGAACAATTTTGTTTGCTAAGAGAAATTGGTTACATTGTTTGTTAACCTTAACACTGTGCTTCTCTCCATAACTTTTCATCCAATTTAATATTTCACGCTGAAGTGCTGTTATTTTGGGATGTGTTTCATGCTTTTTCTGGCTGCTGTATTGCACAATCTTCAACTGCCTCCAGATATTATTCAAACAGGATTCTAAAATGTTTTTATAGATATCCTTTGCCTTGGACAAATAACCTGTTAATAAAGCAACAAAAGAAGTAAATGCAGTGACAAAAGATAATTGTCAAGCATTGTGTTCAATATGTACATCAATTTAAAATCTATGTGACAGTATCTTGCACAAAAACAGATGAAAATTTAATGACTCCCCAGTATGGAAGGAGAATATGACCACTCGTCCTGTACATAAATGGCATTTTTAAGACTTTATGTAGTATCTGCTATGTAACTCCAGCTAGAATTATACAAGATTACATCCTAAAGCTGCAGATGCTAGCAGCAACACTGTTACATTTAATTAACCTATATCATTTATATTAAGTAACAACAGTATTTCTATCACCATTGTCTAAAGCTTTTTTGTCCTGTGTTTACCTCTCAGATAACTCATTATCACAACTATTCTCAACTTTGAATGATGCCTTCTATGTATAAATGGTGAACAATGCTGGTGTTATTTGAAAATGCATAAAGAATAAATACACCCAATATAACTACATGACGAATCACACAGCACAACGTCCTGGGTTGCAGTGTATTCTACTACCATCCTGATGAGCTGTTGAAACCAGGTGGGGCAGTGTTTCCTTGCCTCCTCCCTCTGGACTATTTTCTGCTAATGAGCCCATCAATGCCTGGCCTCATGACTCATCATCCCATTGGGAGATGCTCCACCCAGAAGGAGGAACCAAGCATTCCATCCTGGATATAATCTGAGATTCTGCAACCTTTCCACTGGATTCCCAGAGGACAGGAGCTACATAGCCATCACGGGCCCTCCCAAGGAAGAGCAGACCCCTCTACAGGACCACCACTTCAACAGAACCACATCCAACACTTCAGGAGGACTGCAGCCACCATCTTATCAGACTGCTACTGCCACCCTGACTAACAGGGTGTCAGGTTGTGTCCTGACTCTGTCAGTTTGAACCAGTGTTTTCTGCCTTTTTTTAAAATTTCCCTATTAAATTGTTATTCTGACTTGGTGCCTCCCACTGGTTTGTTTTCAAGCTAGTACACACAACACCACAACGGTGAAGACACGAGGCCTACTTAGTATCTTGCTCAATTTTCTAATTTTTTTTCAGATCTTTTTTACTTGTACAGTTTCCTGTGTGAGCTGTCGCTCAGATTTGGAAATACAGGTGGTTTCTGTAATTCTGAAATATCATCTAGGAGTGGTTCTGCTACAATAAACAGCGGAGGAAGAACTGTTCATTTTTTCTTTCTCCCATCCTTCTACGTCATTTATAGTAAGTATAGAAAAGAATTGTGCCTAGGATTCTACTTATGTATTCATTCTGTATTCTTCTTCCTACTCTTTTATTGTTTATAGAAACATTTAAGGAAATACAAAATAATTTAATTTTCCTACAGTTCAGTTCATGGCAGATGTCTTACATTTTACATCAATTTTAAGGAAACACCATCCATCAGGGGATAGTTCAGACTGAAATTAGATGCTCCGAAGCAACTTTATCTCCTATAAAGACAGAGGGAGTCTGACTTTCCTAGGGCATTCGTAAGCACTGACTTCAGCTTCTTATGGATCTATCCTGATAAAGGTATCTGAAAATTCACAATACACAACTATGGGAATTTACAAGCTCAGCACTATCATTTCAGGCATTAAACTGGGTTACAGTGGATTGCCATATTCCAAATTTGAATAAGACCAGAATAGCTCAAAAAAAACTTCTATGTAAGTCCAATGTTGTACTTTTAAACTTCCTTCCACATGACACACTAGATAACATTTAAGATTTTGCTTAAAATGCTCTCAGATTTAAGTACTCACTTCCATGAAGCCTAATGCTATTTTGTGTGGAGAGTGTTCCACACTCACAAAAGATATATGGCAGATAGGGAAGGACTTGACATTTTTGCATTCCTCCATTTCCACACAGAGATTCCAAAGAAAATTTGTCATTCTGAGATACAAGACACATTACACATGTGGAAGTTCTTAACAATCCATGGAATAACATAAACAATGGTCTATTAGTCATGAACTAAGCATATACCCCAATGGCAAAGAGTCACAGCTACAAACATGAGGGACGGTCAGCAGAACACACACAAAGCTTTGGTTTTCTGGGTATCATTATTCAGTACTGAAAACAAACCTAGAGCTGTATCCAAGCCACATGTTAGTAGCAGATCTCGAACTGTCACTAGCAGGTGTACCAGAGCAGCATGTCTGAACAGCATGATCTCCTTCTCATCTATTTTACCTTTACAAATAGAAGACAGAGATGTGGTCTACAGAAAATTTTACAACTCATATAACATATGTATGTAATCAGTTTAAAAGATCCTGGTATCTAAGCATTTTCATTAAACACACTTAAACATAGATAACCTTCAAAGGTTAACTTTCAGATCTGGTGGTCTTTCCAAATAGCTTAAAATATAGCATAACTTTTCCCAGGTCCTCTGACCCAAAGCAAGTGGCACACAGGGAAGTGTTTTTGAAAGGTGTGTACAGATACATGGTGCTTGCTGGAGCAGGAGATAACAGTTCCCCATGGCATATCATTAAAACCACATTGCTTTACTGATTTTAGTGTGGCAATTCTCTACACCTAATTAACATCTCATGATGAGAATCTTCACCTTCAAGAAGGTAAATTTGGATGACATCTGCTTCTTCTTAGACCCATATAAATCAAACCATTTACGGGCTTCCTATTCTGTATTATGTATCCATTTTGAATATATATTCTAGGACTTGATTGAACCAGACCGAATTTCTAATCTGAAGACAGAAGGTATTTTTGGGAATTGCACACAGGTAATAGTAGCATTCATTATCATGAACCAGATATTTTTGAAAACTCAACTGCAGAGTAAGCGTGCTTAATAATGAAATACATACTTCAAGATGCTAAAAATGGTTGAGGAAGATAATTAAAGTGTAAATTACTACAGCTGAAGGTGCATTCTAGGAGGAAAATAGTAGCTAGTTCTGTGTACTGGGATTAACATAACTTTTAATTCAAAAAGACAAGCAAAGCACTTAGGAAGGAAAAATCAACTTAAGGACACAGCATACAGAAGGACTTAGCTGGAAACTGCATGAAAGGCTAAGATCTTTCAACTACTCTGCATGGAAATACAGAAAGTGAATGTTCAGCTCTGTTAGTGAAGGTGCTGAAACCGAAGGACTATGTCCAGCTCTTTACATCAAACACCATAAAAACTCAGTGAGGAATACAGGTCATTTAGAAACAAAGTAACACAGTTTTATGATGAAAGACTGGAGCACTTGGTGATAGTTGATGCAGAAAAGACCAGCAGGTGAATAATAATCTGCTAAGAGATCACTACCAGCATAGTAAGTGATTGTTTTCTATGTTCACTCAGGGATTAAGGGGCAAATAGATCAGAATACTCTGGAGCAAAGTGGAATAAGACTGGATATTGTGAAACTATTTAAGACAAGGAAGCAAATAAAAGAAGTATGTTACCAGGGAGATTTTGGTATCTCCTACAGAGATAGAGAAATATTCATTAGGAATGAATAGGATAATTTCTTCATTGTTTCTGTGGGCCTTTCAGCTAGAAAGTTCTTGTTTCCTTCTGTTGCTTTAGTTGGGAAAAAATGCAATTTCTATAGCATGTAAACTGCATTTGAGAGGATGTAAGTCTTCTTAATTAATCTTGAGTTGAAATACAGACTCTTACATTTTTTTCCGTGATTCAGAGAAGCAGTAGTAATTCTCTGTATACTTTTCTCACTAATGTTTTCCTTTCTGTGATTCACTGATACAGATATAGATACCATGTTTGTCCCTCATGTTTGTGAAGATGGTGTTTACTTTTTTGTAAGCTCCTTCACATTAAGAGAACACTGCTGCTGACAATTTTAATATGGTAATACTATAGATCACAGGCTGTCATTCTGCAGGGCTAACTACAGTTTCTTTTTGTTTGCCTTCTTTCTCATTTGTGGTTTCATGGTCGTTAATGTTTTCTTTGAGAAAAAATACATTCAGCACAGAAAGTAATGAAGTTGAGACAGCAGGCGTTTATTGCATAATCTGTGACACAATATAGAAACTTGGCAGGCAGTAGACAGCCTACTGTGTTATCCTTACAACTAGTTCTCAACTATGAGCTGTACAACTCGAAAAAGAACACAAAATAACAAGTAACTTTCTAAATGTTCCTCAAACATAGTCTCTATTTTGTTATGAAGTTTTCCTGACTCTCTCTTTACAGTCAAAAATCTTTGTAAGGGGTCCTTAACTTTGTTGGCTTTCCTTTTCACTTTTCTGCGTTTATTGGGCTTTCATATCCCACATAGGAGAGAAATGAAGTCAGAAAGAAACCAAATTATTACGGATTTCTTTTCCTTCTCATTTCTATATGGGCATAGTATTTGGCAGCATGCAGGTGTGATAAAATATAGCTACTAAAAGAAAAGAAACAACAAAACCACACAGAAAACTTTTAATTTTAAAATCTAGCATGTGAAAAAATTTAAACATTGTTTGCTATAGAAATGACATTTCTGAAGCATATGTAAAATATTTTAAAATGAAATCCAATTAGAATACTTTTATATTGCAATATGAGGTTAATAAATGTAATGTTGAACCACGAGGAAACACTTTTAAAATAAAAGAAGAAATCAATTGTTCTAAGTCTGTAAGATAAACTCTTAAAAGATTTATCATTAATTTATAAAACATCTTGAATCTTGTGTCACCAATTAAATCTGTATTGGTTTTAAAGAAGAAAAGAAGAGATGTTTTTTAAAAAGACATACCTTGTTTAAAATTATCACATATCACTTTCTCTTGCTGTTTTAAGAAAAACCTTGTATGATCAAATTTAACACTGTCAAAGCTCCAAGTAACAGAAGCAAGTACACCCAGACGTGTCAAATCTTTTAGTACAGGAATGGCTGCTTCTTCCAAGAGGCAGTATGCCTGGCACTGGCTTTCTGGATAACACAATGAACAAAACATAATAATAAAGTTTGGTTTCACATACCACTACTGGACATGAATATTCAAAAGACCTAGCAAAACATTAACAACTTTATCTTGCTCATGAAAGCTGCAACATCAATGGAGAAAAAGTTGCTTGCCAGAGAGTCTCCTGAGTGGCAGCAATCAGCTGATCCTCACAGCAGGCAACCACACTGTTCCACGCATTTCATAACAGGATCAAACTGCATGATGAGAAGTTAGGATTTTCTACTCCTGTGACTCACACTAAGATTGTTCTACTACTCAATTGTTCTACAGCCTGCTTCTACATTGTAGTCACTTTCAAAATGCTAATTTTTGTTTTGACTGCCAAAAAGCTTTAATTTTTCCCCCCAGCTGCATTAAAGGAGTCTTGCTTCAAAATTTATTAGGAAAAAAAAATTAAAAAATAAGCTTAGAGCTATGATTCCCATCTCAGATGGGAACAGATGAAAAGACTACTCTACTCTTTCACTGGTTCTGTGAAAGAAAAACCCATTAAGCACATGGTTGGAGCAAATGCATTTTCATGGAAAACCAAACTCATCTGTGCTAGGCCTACAACTTCCTAGGGCTGGGTATTCTTAATTTGAGGCTGTAAAATAGCTTGGATAAGTATTTTATGGATTCTCCTCTACCATTTATACTGCATGAGAAAAGTGTTGTCAGCTATGCTTTTTGATACAATGCCTTGTACAACAGCCAGAGTTCAAGGGGTAAGGCCCAGTCATGTATGAGATAAATCCATAGTTTATTTCTATTGTGCTAAAGACCTTTCCTTTCAAAATGACTACTGATCTCTTCCATCTCCAATTCTCATTTACTCTGTCAGACAAAAATGTGCAGAATAATAAACGGAAGGTAGTGACTGGCACTAAGAGATTTCATGCCTGCTAATTTTGATCAGACATAACTCAAAGTCTGAGTTACTCTTTTTACTTTGCATGCAATTTGCTTTAGTCTTAAGATGGAGCTCCATAGCATGCTCTCACCTCTGTGCCAAAATAAATATCCATCTACTTGCAGTACTACCAGTTACAAAGAGAAGAGACTAAGTCTAATAATTTCTGTATTTGTCTGAGCAATACTATTTAATATGAAATTATATTGCAAAACTATATAGAATCATAGAATCACTAAGATCACTGAGTTCAACTCTTAACCCAGCACCACCATGTTTACTAAACCATGTTCCCAAGTGCCACATGCACAGGTTTTTTTAAACTGCCAGGGATGGTCCCACCTCTTCCCTGGGAAGCCAGTTCCAATGTTCCAATGCCTGACCACCCCCTCAACGAAGAACTTTTTCCCCATATCTAATCTAAACCTCATCTGGTGCAGCTTGACACCATTTCCTCTGGTTCCTCTCACTTGTTACCTGGGAGAAGGTAAAGCAGTTCCAAAAATAGTATACCTGATGCTAGAATATTGACAGTGATACTGTCTTCATTCTCTTGGGTCTTTTCCTCTGTTTTTACAGTCTCACAAACAGAAACATCCTCTTCTTGAACATGCATATGCTGCTCTTCAGGCTGTACCACTAAATAATTAAACCACAAATGAATATTTAGCTCTAAATATGACAAAAACAGCTTAATGAATAAGAAAACTCTTAAGCCACTTTGTAAGTGACTCTACATGCAAAAATATTTTCAAATAAGTTGCTTCTGTGACACATAAATTTTCTCTTCCTAAATTCTTTATTGTTTTCATGGGCTCATACAGTATAAAAAAACCACAAGACACAAAAACAAATTAGTCCCTGTCTGCCTTCACAGCCCAAGAAGTGAGGCATTATCAGATTAGTCTTCCTAAGGACAGAAACACAGAGCTGGGAAAAATAAGGAGCTGGTACTACCACTTTATAATATAGCTCCATAGGAAACCTCATATACCTTTATGCGGAGAAAAAACATGTATGAGAGAAAAGATGCTGCTGACCATAAACAGCTCAAACTATGAAAAATATATCAGTGACTGTGAGCAGAAAAAGTTAGACACTGTAAGCCAAGCAGAAAGAACACAGAAATTGCAAATGGAAAAAAAAAAAAGAGAGAAAAAAAATTGCATATTGAAAATAATTTTTCTCCTGTCTTCTACATATATTTTGCAACTTTTTAGTATTTCTAAGTGGCCCTCCCTTCTTCCTGATAGATACTGATACAAGAGCTACAACTTCTGGCCACAAATCTTCTTCTATCTCTTTGTTTCTGAATATTTTTTTCTGAGAGAGGTTCTTATTGAATAGTTGTCTTCTAAATATTGTTGATTTTTCTACTTAAGCATGTCAGTTTCCTCAGAAAACAAACTAATCATACAAAGACAGAAAGAAAAGAAAAATGAAATTTTTATTCTAGTTAACTTAGAAAACTTGTCTTATTTTGAAAAGCTATCCGGGGTTCAAAATTGCACCATTGAATTGCTGCTACTGCTTCCCTCGTGTGTATTTTCTAAACTAAACATAACACACAATGATATCTTTAAAAAATAAGGCAAACAACAAAGAGCCCTACAAGCAATGCTGGCCTTACTAATTTTAAGTTAAGGTTAGAATGACCCTTAATAAAAACTCTTAATTATTGCAAAAGTATGTGATGGTTTATATAATTTCTACATTGATGTAACTTACAACAGACCTCCGTATTTTAATGGGTTCTCTATATATCAGGCATAACTGATCTGCAACACTGGGGTCTACCTGTGCACATATCCTAACCTGCATTGAACCTACTTAAGCTTCCCCAAGGCTATTCGTGAATGCGACACAGCTTGTTTTTCAATACATTTGGATTTCTTGTTGGGCGACGCAGCTCTGTCCAGACTTCACTAGATGGCAGCAAAAAACCTCAGGTACCTGCGCCTCTTGTAAAATATGGGTTATTTCTTTCTGACGCCATGAAACGCTTTATTCATCTCCGACAGTGTCAGAAACAGATTAATTTTACCAAGAAATAGTTAATTCCACAAGATTACATAATCTTGCAATTAATCAAATATCCCAATTCTACAGGAATTATTGCTGAAGCTTTTATGTAATTTTTTTTTTTTTTTTTTAAATGCTGGGACATTTAACTAAAACAAAAATAAAAGTTACTGTCAAAATTCTGCCATAAAAGTCCAAAAACATTTTCTTTTTTTTTTACATATAATTTTATCCTGAAAAGTGAATTTGGAAGTATGCCACTGTCACCTGCTATTTTATGTCACACATACTTTCTTTTAAAAACAAATAAGAAAATTCTTCTACTTTTTTCTCTCTGCTATTTTGAATTCCTTCAATGCTGAACACATAGTCTGATGTTCTCTCCTAAGTACTGCCATCAAGAAGAACAGGCCTAGCAACCAATTTTCTGTTTTCCGTAATACCTGTTCTGCTTCAATGTTCGATGTTTTGACGGGGTTTGCACCAAGGTAACTGGCTCAAATGAACAACTCTTGTTCATTGTCTAGGCTACAGAAGTGAGAGGACTGAAATTTACTATTTGATAACTATAATGAATTTGAGGATTATTACTTCTCTAAAGTGGCCAGGAGATCCAATTCAGAATATATGGATGGAAGAGATCCCCTAAAGTAAGTACCATTGTCAGAACAGGAATAAACTCAAATGTTAATTTTATGAAATACCTCTTCCAATGCACAAAAAAATCCCCCTGTCCCAAAAAAAGAGCCTCTCCTTCCCCACCCCCCCATCCCAGCCCAAGTAAACCAAGCAACCAAAATCTGCTAATATATCTTAAGGAAAACAACAAAAGGTAAGATACTTAGCTACAAATTCAGCTACATTTAAGACCATAAAAATGTTGCCAATTTACTTCAATAATTTTTTTATCCATAAACCTACTAGGATGAAGTAGCATCTATTGTAACTGGTAAAAGAGTAAAGAATTAAATCTGGAAAAATGGCAGAATAGACTGGTTCACATACCTTTTTCAGGTCTATCTACACAATATTTTTCCTCTCTTTGGGTGACTGTATGTTTAGATCTCATCATAATAAAGTTGTTCAGATCAGAATCATCATTGGCCCATTCAGAAGCAAGTGCATGTGGTGCAGGCTTTCCACTACAGGATGAGTTGTCTAGTTTAGAAGACACATCTTTACAGCTGTCTGATTCAGATGGTCTGGGGATTTTCTTTTCTTGGTTTAAGAAGCAAGTTGCCTCTTCTGTCTTAATCTTTCTTATGCTTCCTCCAGTACGGTCTTCCACAGATGTATTCGTACAGTGAATTTTGGCAGATGATGCAGCACTCATGGCAGAGCACTGCCTTTGAGTCTGCAGTGTCAAGTCAGGATTGACTACTTTCTCTGACTGATGTCTTTCAGCAGAAAGCAGCTCTTGGTTTGTCACAGAATTCTTCTCTTCAAGCCATCCTAAAAAATACAATTTAATTTCTTTGCTGCGATGTAGATATTTTTTCTTTTCTCTCTCCCCACTGGAGTTAAGGACTTCAGGTGGTTTATAGAGAAGGCATTTTCTAAAATTTCTTCTTTCTGCCTTCTCAGATCACTAGAATCTCCTTTTAGAAAACTTGCACTAACTAGTCCTAAGAAAAATGTACAATATTGAGACACAGAAGGCCATGCTACTGTTTGAAGTTTTCACCATCTACACAGTACTTATTGATGCTAGATTTCTAGTAAGTGGGATGCGACACACTTCATTAGGACGAAAAAATAACTTTTTTTATTGTTATTTTTTAGAGGGGAAAAAAGAAGAATGCAAACAGCTCCCTCTAAAGATATGCTTCACTAGAACTACCACCTTTTTGCATTGTGGCTGCATAGCCATCTGAAACACAGTAGCTAATCAATTAAAGAAATGTAAAAAGCAGTTAACTGAGCAGTGAGCAGTGTCTATTTGTTTCACAATATATCATGCTACTGTCAATCCTTGGAGTTCTACAACCACAACTGGTGCCTTGCAGTCTGGCCATAGGTATACAACAAAATCTGAATAACTTTTTGCATTTTTTGTTGAAGTTTGATTATAAGTATGCAAAATTGCCCATTTGAAATTCTGAAGTTATGAGCTGTTCAAATTTGAAATAGTCTGCATTAAAAAAACCCTCTACAGCACCACAAAATAAGGAATTTTCACTGTAACGTCCTCCCCCCACTGACCTTGTGCAGGTAGGACTACGCAAATATCTGCTTTATTAAAATATTCCCAAGCAAAACAACTACTTGTTAAGAAATTCTCCTGTATGAAACTATTTCATTAAAAAATAATACGACAGGTGGATGCTACTCTTCATCTGCACAGTAATAGAAAAGATGACTTAGTGTAGTTAAACACTTTTGTTCCTATAATTTGTTCTAAGTTAGAGAAAGCATACCTTAATTGCAGTAGTGCCATTCTTTCATTCTGCTGTAAAACATTTTATTCTTAAGAAATATTTAATTTCCTTTGCTCTTGGAGATTCGTAACTCCCTGCGTGATTCTCTGTTAAAGTACCTATCTTTGCCTTTTTATCACTTTTTAAAAAAAAGGAGTTACTTACTTTCTAATTGATACAATGTAAATTGTGTGAATGTTTCTACTTCTGTAGGAAGAAGACTGTTTGCTTTACTGCCATCCATATCCAATTGTTCCAAAATTTCTACCGCTGCTGGATTTAAACCCATATGAAGCCACCAGCCCTCCTGTAGTGAGCTAAGCATTGGTGTTTCGACCTCAGGTGGCAGGTTTTTCTGCAGCTCTGTCAGTGAATGACGCTGATGCACAAGGTTAACAGCTGGATGCTCTACAAAAGAACCAGAAATTAACATATAATATCAATCATCTAGAAAGATGAAAACAGAATGTCCTTTAGGAAATGAAAGTTCCCTAGTACTGGCGGCCTACTACATATATCTATTATTCATACTTCCATCTGTAACTCTGTGTCCATCAATAGATTTAACTTCAAAACAGTTAACATTACTAGAGTAAGTGTGCCTTTTCTGAGTTCTATGAGTAGGGGTTTAAATTTTTTTTCAGATCTAATAATGTGTAGCTGCATTACTAAAGTTACAAATTATCTTGTTAATTATCTGTGGGTTATTGTCGTGGTTACAAAGACTTATCATAATCCTTACCTGAAAAAAAATTAACTGAAATAGTAATGAGCATACCATATATTATTTTCAACTATAGCTCAAAGTAAAAATGAATTGGACAACAAAACAAGTCAATATACATAACTTAATCCTAAGACTTGTAAAACGAAGTCAAATAAAATGAAACTAAAGAATAGTGGTAGTGTATATTCTGGCACTTTCATAAACAGCCTGCAGCTTGTTTTGGTTTTGTGTATTCTGTTTCTCCTCTATTCTTGTGAAGTTACAATATTATTTTCAGTTCTATTGTATTGATTGATACATATTTTGAAACATTGTTTAAGGGAAAATAGCACACAGAAAGGAGTTCAACTGATTAGCAAATGTCAATCATTAGTTATTGTATATAACAGTAGTGAACACTGTCATAAAAAAATAAAACTCTTACTTAATTCAAATTACCTCCATAGAAGGATACATGGAATAACAATTTCTATGTTGCCCTACTGTAACTTTTTATATGTTCTACAACAATCACATAATCCAAACTTCAGAGGGTTACAGTAATTGGATAAACTTCAATGGCTCAAAATATGTGCTCTGTAATATAACATAATCTTTTCTGCTATATTTCTCTATGTACATGGAACTTGTAAACATCAATTAGAAATTGATCATCAATTAGAAATCCTTACCAACAAGCAAAAGAGAGCTCATATTATCCCGGTACTTCTCCGATTGCCATACCAAAGATTCTAAGAATTCCCTAGAGGGCTCTGCAATCAAAATACTATGAAGAACATAAAAAAAGACTTGCAGGTATGAAGCTTAGCAGCATTATTTGTTGAATTTTGATTTATATAGAACTATCTTTTAAAGATCCACTTTGTCTTTAAATTTTCAGTTCGTTCTTTACTCACTTGTTCATTAAAATTTTTTTCCGTCATGAAATAAAACAGCACTGAATGAGAATTCTGTCTAGACTGTGGCTCCCACCCCAAAGGGATATTGAAATTCCTCCTGCATATGATAGAAAGATACCAAGGCAAAAAATGCTAGTCTCAAATAAGATGAGAAGGAAAAGATGAAGCAATCCTAATCCTCTCTTGGCATGAAAAGGCCTGAAATCTGTGGTTGGAGGATATCCCCTAAATAGACAATACTTTCTTACTATATCTCTTCTGGATATTTTGCAGGTGATCCTTGTGCAATATATTTATGCCTGCCATAGGTATAAATATGCACATATGCCCATACATACACTTGCTAAATACTTTAAGTATTTACTGTTGCCTACTGCAGAAAGGAGACTGGATTTTCAGGCTATTAAATCCCCCCAGAGGAAGAGGTCTACAGAAGCAACTTCCTTTCCTTTTTCAGGCTTCCCTGGAAAACCACAGATATGGACCATGCATTCTGTCACTCTTTCACAAAAACACAACATAAATGCAGCTCAAAGAATGAAAGTACCAATTCATAAATACACTAAAGTTATTTTTTCCATAATTTTGAGGATTTATGATTTAGAGGATTCATGACAGAATTTGTCACTACCAAGGTTTCATTACCTGTTACCAGAGAGAGAAATAGGTTCTTCTTGAAGTCCTCTGCACAGAAAATTAGCCCATGATCTTTGTTGTCTGCATGGAGGAGTTAAAGGCATGTCCATTTCATCTTTCAAATATGGAATATATTCAGCTGAAAATAGCATAAAACCCCAGCCAAAACAAAAATAAAAAATCAAAACCACAAAGCTACTTGTGAATGAAATACACATGCTTACGAATTTTACACTAGTGAAGTTTTGGATTAAAATATAAAAGATTTTCATGGGACAATTCACTAAGCTATATACCCCAAATACTTCACATCTAATTTCCAGACAGTTTGGGGATAATAATGTGTAGATCACATTCCTTTAATGTAGTTCTGGGTACATACGCTTCACATATAAGATTATTTTTATAATTAAATCATCGGGTACCATGGCTGAGGTTTTGATACTCATGCCTGTTGGACTTCTTAGATAGTTCCTCCATAAATGAAGTTAATCAGGTGGGAGAGAGATTACAGACAATACTGTGGTGGCTGTAAGATTCTGTAAGAATGGCTGTAAGAACGGCCTCAAGGACTTCAGAAACAGTCAGGATTTTAAAGAAAAGATTACTCTTTCAAGCAGAATTAGTACTCATTGAAATTTCTAGGGATGGGCACTGAAATGAATTACAACACCAGTTTGGCTTTTTTTTAAAGCAGTATACAAACCTGGCATGTTAAAAGTCCTCTGCAAGTAACTTTAAACATTCTATTTTTTTTTTTTTTTGGCCAATCATATTAAATGTAGACATATTAAAAATTATTGGGTTTTATTCAAGTGTTATTAGGAATTTGCAACTTCACTGATTTTGGTGGTTTACATGGTATTCTTCTCTCTGGCATTCTACTAACCAGAAAGCAGAAATCACAAAAACCACAGTTGTTTCATGTTCTGTGAAAATTAAGGCAGAAAAATTGTGAATAAATCAGTGCCTCCATAAGGAAAAACACTTGTAATGAATTCCCTATTCATTCCACCAGGCAGTAAGTAGATGCAATCGTCATACCCATGTTGCTTGGCCAATTGGCACAAAGCAGGCTATGAATCAGTCACCTGTCCAGCTGCTCATGGCTTCTCCTTGAAGGACCTAACAAGCCAATTGTTAGGCAGGAAGGGTGAGGGACAATGTTAGAAAGACAGAGGACACAAACATATCAAAAAGCAGAAAAAAAAGGTAAGAAATAAAACTGGGTACAAAAGAAAGCAACATACTTTCCCTCTTACTTAGAACAAAAAAAAGCTCAGTGAGCTTATGCTGTGAATTTCAGCTCACAAAGCAGTTTTTGTAAGGAACAACAATTTTAGGACTTTACTTTGAACAGGACAGGAGCTGATCTCAGGACAGTAAAAATACCAGCCATATCTAAAAAGAACTATTCTTTCTCTTTGAGCGATACTATTCATATTCATTCTTGTCTAGTTATTTTTGCCTTTGGGACTGGAATTTTTTGATCAGCCACATTAGTTAAACTCTGCCTATACTCAGAGTAACATTCCCCTTCTCAGAACATTGCTGACTCAGAGAACTATCTTGTTGCTTGATGCCTTTTTTAAACAAACCCAATGATGAGAGAAAGACAGCTTAGTCTTACGACTGCTTTTTCTCTGGGTTCAAGCAAACATATTTCACTTCTCGTAACTCATAAAGAGTAAAATTAATAAGAAGGAGAAGACAGTCGGGTCTTGACACCCAATACAGAAACTTCTGCTATCAAACTGCATCTTAGCAGTGCTTGCACAGGTTTGTAGGTCTCGATCTTACAGATCTGAGTCTATACTAAAAAAAAAAAAGAAAAGAGAGACAGAGAGATAGAAGCTGACTGTGCCCCAAAAGTATAATTCTGTCTGATTCAACAGCAGAGCTAAGGCAACAACTGGTAATAAAACTTAATGCAGCCACTTTCTTTAAAAGACAATTCAAGACGGCTTGACTACTCATCTACTGCAGAGGAATGGGCAATATCCTAGAGAAGATCACAGTTAATTTATTGTTATGGCATATAGGAAAAGAGTCCCAAACTACTCAGACCTACTGCACTGAAGCCCCTCCTGCTTGTAAGATTTAGAAGAGCAGAGATCTGAGGAGACACAGATTACAGTTTCTCATGCCAGACAATAATCTCCAGGTGTAAAATAAGCGTAACTTTATCTCGGTGGAACTTGGTATGTTTGCACTGAGCTTTTATATCAGACACTTTGAACTGATATGATTGTTTCAACCAAAATTCCACTACAATAATCAACGGATCTTTTCATAGATAGCATATACATTAGGATGAGGTACATGTATAATCATGTATTGACACTCTACTCAGATCACATTAATTTGTAAATATTACTCTTTGTGCAGCTCCTTCTGCATTAAATGAAAGGTGAAAAATGTCACCAACACAGCTGTTTTTCTGCCTCTTTTAGCCAGCCAGAATTTAGCTGTGAATATAGTAAGGCTGGCGAAGACTATACATTATGCCCAAAAAAACCTTAACTAAAGTTGGATGACTAGGTTGAGCAGTCAGACACCAAAGCTGCTCAGCATTGGTAGATGGTGTAGACACCATGACTTGGGTTTTCAAGCTATTAAAGGTGAATACACTTTTAATATTAAAGGTGGACACAAAGGATTTCCTGATCCCAGCATAAGAGAAGTAAGGATTCAATGCACGTTAGCAACTATTCAACACTTTGAGTTTATTTCTGTAGAAAACAGCTCTGGCGACTACACAACTTAACTTACCAAACACATGTAATTACTGAACCATTTGCAAAACAGAATGTCTGCACAGGAGTTTTGAATCTCTAGAAGTTACAAACACAACACTTCTACCCGAATTGTTCTCCACCACCCTCTTTTGAAAGTGTTTACCTAATAGTTTAACTAACTTTAAACTGTGCTCTTTGACTCCACAATTTTAAATCAGTCTGCCTTAACTTCCATCTGCCCTCTCTCGGTAGATGAGTTGCTAGATTAAAAAGATCTAAAAACCTAATCAAGTGCAAAAGTTATAGACATCACATGCAGCCAAAAGCAACATGAAGGAATTGTAAAGTTGCTTGTGCTTAGACTACAAAGGTCTAGAAAGGAGTATGGCACTTCTACCTCCTTATGATGTGGGTATGAAATAGTAGATTACATGAAGCAAATCTTCTTATATATGTGGTACATGTTCTCCCATGAACGGAATATTGGAAAAACCACTTGAAGAATTCATTTTAAATATCTCCCCTTGATTTACACAGATCTTCCTACCTGACTCACAGAATTCCAACATACTTGTGCTAATACTGGAGCAAACCTCTTGTGGAACGGCACAGAACTTGGAAATTTCTATTTTGTATGTAATTTCTGATTTGAGATCTGAAAACAGATTTTAAAAGGTGCCGTTATTGAACCATTTATTAATTTTTCCCGTCAGAGCTTTCAATCTTTTTACTGAACCTCAATGACATATTATTATGAAAAATTAGTCATGCTTAGTAACCCCAAATGCTTTCGCTGATTAGAGCAGTGCTCAGTCTTGTCCCTTAAGTGAGAGAAAAAATCCCCCACAGTATTGCGCAGTCACTATCTGAATTACTCCAAGCTCTTATGACTACAGCAATTTCCAGAACAATTAAGTAGCCTAAATACAGTTTACTAGGAGTATGTGTATGTAGATTCTCTTGCTACTAAAAAAGGACTAAAACAGAACAAAAAAACCCCAACAGGTTGACACTTATGTACAGAATCTTCAAATCTCTTCAATCTCAGCTGAAATATGGCACATACTAAATATATCAGAGGAATGTACATGAAATTGTCCTAGTCAAATATCCACTTCTAAAAGTTTTGTTTCTATCTTCAGTTAAGATACTGGATTACTTCAAACTGCTGCCCTATCAGACACAGAATTCAGTACACACCCTCCATCTTCAGAAGCATTAACTTCCTTCTTTGAGCTACTTCTTGTCCACGAAAAAAGTGGAAAATTATTCATTTTGACTTAAACCCCCAACCCTCAGGCAATGTCTTTTTTTTAATTAAGCAAAATACTGTCATACAAATCAATCCATTAGCCAATAACTGTCATTAAAGTTATATTTATCAGTAGTATAAGAGCATTCAGTAATTTTTCTAAAACTCCTTTAAAGAAACCGCAGCATCGAGAATAATCCTGTTATCTATGGAAATATTTAACCCTTTTTTCCCCCAGAAATCTGCTTTTGTGCTTGCAATTACAATGCAACAAAAGCATTTCTTATGGTTATGACAGTTTTGCATATAATCTTCTTAGGGAGTCTCTGAAAGTAAACTTAAAAACAGATTAGAGAACACAAGACCAAATGATTATAATTATGGTTGATCATATATCACAAATCATGGCTCATATTACAATTGTGTTCAAGATTACAACAGAACCCTGGACTAAATCAAATGGCAGGTAGTTTACTACCCCTTAAGGAGACACATCCAATACCAGAAATTTGGGTATAGCACAGTTCCTAGTTCATCCACAGAAATTCTCATCTGATGAGATGTAATTTGTAGGTGAGCTCAATATAAAAGAGCTTGATTATGTTAAATGTGTTCAAATGAAAGGAAAATTAGGTCAAGTACTTAAGAAAGCCAACCCTCACCTTCTCTGATCATTTGTTTGCAAAGGTCTTCATCATCTACAGTGACTGGAGCTAAATTTAACACCTCCTTTAGTTCCAAGTATGATGGACTCTTAACACAATCAGATCTGCCATTGTTGGGTTTGCTGAATTCTAACTCAACAGGCAACAGGAAATACTGAAAAAATATTAATCACAACAGAATGGTCAGTAAATTTCCTTTGAAATTACTGTACAGTCAAAGCATCTTCAGAATCGTGAAATAAATTAATTCTAAACCAATTTAAGAGCTCTTACCACTTGACAATTACACAGCACACACAAAGCTTTGCTCAATACAGGGTAAAATACAATGTTACACAATTTCAGATTGAGTCACTGGAGTGTAAAAAAGGTATCTTTACTTACAGTTCCAAATCAAGTAAAATCCTCATTTATTTTAAATTGAAAGTTTGTTTTTTAGAATTTTGAAAAATGGAGCAAAAAGTAGATTTGACTTCTTTAAAAAAAAAAGACAAGCTGGCCCCTCAAATTGCAGAACATGTCTTGGAGCTTCCCCTTTCCCATGCTCATGTCACGGCTTCCTGTTCTGATTAATTTTTATTCTTAGTGCAACAAGTTATCTACATAAAACTGCAAACACATCAGGTACCAGGAGAAACAGCTAGTCAGAGTGGAGATTGCTAAAAACAGCATCCAAGAATTAAAAAAAACCCAAATAATACCAGTGTTTTCTAATCTTGAAAATATGAAAGCTCAAAATATTTGGCAAATATGAAAAGAATTCAGTAAAATGGCTTGCAGGTGAGCAAACATATATGCACAACATAGAACAACCACTAATATATAGTATGAAACAACAGGATAATACCTCTTCGTCTTTTATTGATATAGTACAGAAATCCTCTTTAATCCCCTGCAATTCCTTTTGACTCTCTTCCATCTTCATTTCATTTTGGAAAGTCAAACATTCTCTTTAAAAAATCATAAAAGAAAGTAAGTGACTTCTTTGTATTACTTAATGTCTAAGACTGAAACTCTCAGCAATAGTTTTCATAGCCATATACATGGCAAAAGTTTTTCTAAATTCATGCCTTTCCTAAGAAGGCAATTCCAAGTGATGCCGTATTGATTTGTGTAATTAACCAAAAAAAATTTCCAAGAAATAATGCATTATATGCAGAGTAGAACTGCCTAATATTGGGGCCAGCCTTAAACAGTTACAGAAAAAAACCCTCATATTATAATTCTTCAAGTTCCCAACACATAAGTCCCCTCATGTAAAAGTGCTTTCTGCAAAAGCTGCAGATCTAATTTCTTCCAATGTCAAATTTTTTACTATACATAAAGTCTCTGTAATCTATTTACCTTACTTCTCTTTGTCACCTTTAGTGTCTATCTTCAGGCAAGATTCAGCA
>NW_008236932.1:4755731-4789480 GCF_000691975.1 Corvus brachyrhynchos | reverse complement strand
TATTAGTTAAAGAGAAAACTAGAAGTATGTTCCCTGGTTTACCTGAAAAACTTTAAAACACTTGGAAGTAGAACTCAGGAATGAGGCTACTACTTGCATTGTAAAGCAAGGACACAAAGAGCACAGAGATGAAGATTCGTCAGGTAGAAAGAAGACTCTTCCTCAGGCTTGTCCTTTGTGACAATTACCGGCACTAAGTCTACAGTGACTTTTTAGGGGAGTAACTTCCTCATCAGTCCCTGACACTACTATTTTCCTGGAGGAATATTTTAGACTGAAGAGTACAAATTGTTCTGTGTCCAGCCTTGGGATGCTCATGAATTTAAACTGAAGTAGAAATCTGCCTAATTGAGTCCCTTTCTCTAAATGCATCTTCCTTTGTGCTGCACTAGGAGATCTGGACTCCCACCTTGGACAGGTCCATGGTTTTGCTAGTCAACCACAGATCAGGAGGTCAGAGCTATTTCTGTAAAGCTTCACACTAGCGTTTTTTTTCTCCCATTACTGGTATTTCTGAAAGTCATTGTAGAATTTGGATCACGTTATCTTCACTGGATATTTAGAGCACTCACACAGTCTTATGTCCAAAATTCACTGCAAGACTGGGGCACATGTCTGAAAAAAATGGCAAACAACCCCACTCCTCCCTGTTCTTCTACTGTATGGGTACAGTTGGTTCAGTTAAAATTTGCTTTACCTTGCCCGTGAATCATGCAACCCTTTCAAGTGCAAAGGAAGCAATACAAGTAGTCCAGACATGAAGTAAACCAACATACAATTTAGTAAACCAACAGCCAGATTTTATACCATGAGTATATTAACAAAATACTGGCCCATTTTTGATACAACTTATACCTGTTTTAATGTACTGGTTTGTTCAAATTCATGACATAATTCAATTAAATTCAATCAAACTAGCAATACAAAACTGAGCAAAACCATAAGAATAATTAATATTTAAACTTCGAGAAATACAATTCAACAGGGTAAGAGCATGGATTTACTGACAGCACATCTGAAGGAGAGAAAAACGAAACATGGAAGCATGTGTAAAATCCTAGCCCTGTTAAATTTAGTGATAATTTCATGACAGGGAATCAGTCAGCTTGAGGGAGGACAAGGTCCCTTAAAGATGTACCTTTTGTCAGTATTCCAAAACTAATATCCTGACTACATTTCACACTTACAGAATGTAAAAATGACAATTTCATTAAGACAGTTTTCTTAACGCATATAAATTTCACCCTCCTCATTTTTTCCTGAGAAGAAAACTAAAGTCTTTACCTGTTGCAAATATAAACTAAAGGTAAAATACAACAAATGTTAAAATGTTAATGGCATTATACACAGACTATTTTTTATGTTTAATATTATACAGAAAATAGTAGGTACCTGAACATATTCTCTGCTGTTAAAATCTGTCCTTCAGAATCTAAAAGGGGATCTTTCACTAAAAAAAACTGTAGTCTGCTCCGAAGTATAGATAAAGTTGGAAGCTTTTTATGAAAATTTTCAAGATTATCGATAAAAACAAAATCCTCTTCCAAACATAAATCTGAGAAAATATAAGCAAAAATATGTTATAAAATGAGATAAAAATACTAAGAATTATCAGAATAAAGAGTATTGTTGAGCAACTGTTGGAATACTAAAACTGTCAGCAAAACATTAACTGCTCTTTTGCTTAAAGTTTAAATATCCTGAAATATTTAAAGTGCAACAAAGTCTAGACTTCCATGGTTCACATGATCACCTCTAGCTTTCTTTTGCTTTTTCTTTTGTCTGACATAATGCCTGTTAAATACAAAAGGTATTTTCTTTTCATATCCTTGTTTCTGCTTTCAAGCATGATAACGAAACTTAGCTCAGTGCAATTTTAAATATAGAAACGAGGCAGTCTCTCCATGCATGTCTAAACCTAAATGCAGTTCCCTAATTCTGAAGAAAAAAAAAATTACAAAAAAAGTCACAAATTACTATGATTTCAAGAAAGATGACATTATTGTATCAGCTCTGGGGAGGGGGGATGAACAGATCAAGAGCAGCCCTGTGAGAAGGCCTTGGGGGTGCTGGTGGGTGAGAGGCTGGACATGCCCCAGCCATGAGCACCCACAGCTCAGAAAGCCAAACGTGTCCTGGGCTGCATCCAAAGCAGTGTGGGCAGCAGGGCGAGGGACAGTTTTCTGCCCCTCTGCTCTGCTCTGGTGAGACCCCACCTAGAACACTGCATCCAGCTGTGGGGTCCTCAGTAGAAAAACGACATGGACCTCTTGGAGCAGGCCCAGAGGAAGGTTCACAAAAACGATCACAGGAAAAGAACACCTCTCCTGTTAGAAAAGGCTGAGAGAATTGGCATATGTTCAGCCTGAAGAAGAGATGACACCTTAATGTGGCTTCTCAGTACTTAAAGGAGGCCTATAAGAAAGGTGGGGATAGACATTTTAGGGTAATGTTTAAGGTTTTAACCTTAAAGAGGGATGACTTAAATTAGAAATAAGGAAACAGTTTCTTACAACAAGGGAGGTGTCAACACCCTATCCCTGGAGGTGTTCAACATGAGGTTGGATGTGGATCTGACCAACCTGAGCTGATTACAGGGGAGTTGGACTCCCTTAAAAGGTTCTTTCCAACCCAAGCCATCACATGATTCTATTTCTTTTGAGTTTAAAGTACTGCTCTCCTGAGACAGAAGTGATGCAGCAACCACTTTTGATACATTCCCTTACATTTGCAGTATGAAATACATACGTATCTACACATACATTTTACACATATATGATACATATGGAAGTTCAAAGGGAGTTTTTTGTTCTTCTTCCTTATTTTTTACCAATATGGAAGTCTCCTTATTCCCACATCCCCTTTTCAATCCTTGGTTGACTCCCTATCTGTAATAACTCTCTGTTCTCTCATATTGCCCAGAAATGATGGATACTGATTATGTTCCCACCAAGCTGTTTTATGATGCTAATTCAAAGAGATCCTCACAAAAAAATCTATCTTAAACTTCTTTTGGCTCTCTCTTGAACTAGTAACACAAGCCTTGCTTCTCCAGGGAATAAATCTGTCTTTAGTGGTTATACCTTACACAACTGCAAAGGTTTTCATCACCCAAATGATTTCATCAATGTCTCTGGAGAATGCACAAAAAATTAGCGATGTTAACAAGATTACTCTACCAAAAGTTACAAAACAGTGGACTGAATATTTTACCTTGCCATGGTTCTTTAAATTCAGTGGCATAGTAAATCTTCAAATATTTGTCTTGGGTAGAATCTTCCTTAGAAACATTCTTTATAAGTAAAAAAGGTTCTTCCATGTCAGTCTCAGAGCATGGATTTGAACTTGGAATTACTTCTACTAAATCATTACTAGTCTGAAACTCTACAGAGGAGATAGGTTTCCTAGAAAACAGAAAAAAATGTCTGACACTTAAGCTGTAGCAAAATCAATGTTGTAACTTCCCTGACTCCTCAGTGAATCTACAACACTCATCAAGGTGCTCTAACAACTTTGATAATCACTGTATTCACTTAAGAAGATTGGAAATTACAGAGTTCTCTCTATTCACTGGATCCATGTTCAGATTACATGTTCAATTCTTCCCCAAGAAAAAGCCCTTTAAGTTTACACCCAGCATCAAATTGAACAAAAGGAAAAAAAGCATGAAACCTATTAATGTCATAACATTTCTGACGAAAATTCACTGCTGGGTTAAACGTACACTTCTGTTTCAAAAACCATGAAGAAATTGCAAGTAACAGCAATAGGAAAAAGACAGGGTAAGTGAAGAAACAAAACCACTTCAATTTCCTGTCACTTTTAATACTAACCTCAGTACTACTAGTATTTATTAAGAAAACCTCCCTACCATTTGCCAAATAAGCAGCAAAATCATTTTACTATAGAAAGGAAAAAAAAAAAAGACAACCATCATATTCCTGAGCTAAGTATGCATCCGGACAAAACAGTTACAATTGTTGATTAAAATATGTGCTAATGCTGTGCCACCCATATAAATTGACTGCAACAGTACAGTGACTCTGACTGATGAGTCATCAGACATGACATGAGAAATGTCAGCATTTCTGAAGAACCCAAAGCAGTTCATCTATAGTTATTGTACTTAATATTCTCATTTCAGACAAGTAATTTCTCAATTGTGCATCCTATTGCTTTATTCATATTTTTACTAACGCTTTGCATTACACCATCTTGCTATTTGCTAGTCATCTAAAGGTAATTCTCATAAACTCAGTGTATAAGTGCACCTCTGAAATTCAGTACAGGACTTCATGCGTAAACAGCAACAGAGGGGAATTAAAAAAATCAACAGTTTTACACCATTTTGATTATAGTTCAGAAGTTAATTTTGAAGCTACAAGTAGTATAGTTCACAAGTAATAACCATGTGGTACTGATAATAACTAATATCCAAAGTTTCACATGGCATAAACCTTTGAAAATCCATGAACCTTAAAACACTGCCCAGTTACATGTGGGCCAACTTCACTGAAATCACCAGGTTTCACTACAGTTTTATAGACAGAAAAAACCTAACTGAGTTGCGTATTTTGAGAGTACAGAGGCCACCTCTTCCAAAGTCAAAGCCCTAGTAGGGCTGTTCTAGAAAATGGCAAATATTTTAATGCAGACTTCTAAGTATGGAAAAATATATTCAAGTCATATAGCTATGCTTGTACAGTTACAGGAGATCATTGTCTTAGAGAGGAGGGAGGAAAATGCTTATTTTCATGTTCATGCAGTTTTCAGAGACTTTCTCCAATGCCATAAATAAATTACACAACCACTAAAAAACAATATAAAGAAGCAGTGAACTCCATAAAAACACAATACTACTTTTAGTGAAAAAAGCATCTTTAAGCTATCTGATAGAGTGTAGAGTTCCAACACACTTCTTACTGTCAGGAAACATCTTCATATTCTGTTTTCATCATTAGCTTATAATTCACAAAGTACCTGAATGATATCAAAGAAATCATAAATGTGTTTAACTTAAAGTTACTGACTTTTCCAGGAAATCCTCCACAGGCAAACTTTTCTTCCACTGATCCAATACTGAAATAGCAATCATGTTCCGTGTTGAACCAACTAAGATGAAAAGGAGAGAAAAGAAATCACACAGAAAATATTAAAATGAATTTTTATATATTGTTTAAATCATTGCAGAGGTTAATCAAGCTTTACACATGATGTACAGAAGAAACACCGCCTTCCATTAGCAAAGGTAATACAAATGCACAAGAAAGATGCAAACACTTTTATACATATGTTTACCTTTGTCATTTGAAAACCTCATTTTTTCCCGTATCTCATCATCTCAGCATCATCTTCCAAACCTCTCCCAACTAATCAGATTTAGTATTTGACTTATCTCTGATCATTGCTTTTTTTCCATAAACATTTGTCTAGAAAGAAATCTTTCCAGAGATCTCTACGAACTAATAAAATATCATCTCATTTATGGTGCCACACAGATAAATACCCATTACCCATTTGTTTCTCTTTGGGCAATGAAGATGTCCTACCTTCAAGAGCTATAAGAACTGACAGTGCTATGTCAGACTTACCATATTATGGATAAACACAAGTTTTCCTTTTATCTACAGTAAATCTAAACTAAACTTAAGGATTATATAACATACTTCTAGTCCATGGCTTCCTATACTTATCATCAGCAAAGAGTCCATTGAGATGATACTTTTCATCTTGATGTAAGCAGGGAGGAAAGCAAAGTGATAACTTCCAGATGGAAAACTTCTGTCTGGCCATGCTCTGAATAAAAAAGGCATGCAATAAAATTATGAGAGAGACAGTTCCATTCTTTTTGTGCACTACCTCTTCAAACATTCCCACTGCTTTTGAGGGTATTCTATTAGAACACTGTATTTTATATTTAAACCTTATTCTTGTAATGCTAACACAATCCAAACTAAGAAAAGATACTAACATTTACCTGATTTGCTACTTAGCTTCTAATTTACACCTCTGAGTACACAGAACTGCACATATGCTTAACTACACCTTAACTAAACTTTGAATGTGCAATTACAAGTGCTTATCTTAACACTTGGAATGGTCTCCTGAATGGACACATGGGTAAGTTGACCAGAAACAACTTAGTATCATTTCTACTGTTGCTGTTTCAAGTCCTCTTAATATTCTAATATTCTAAGACCTCTTGACTTTCATGCGCCATTATGAGCTGATGAAAGCTCTTTTAAAGCCTTTCATTTTCACTAAAACCAGGGTTAGTAATCAATTGAATTCAGAAATTAAATAGTCTATGTGGCAAGTTTAGTGACGTTTCACTGATTACCAGATTCAATAACCCGTTGGAATTACAATAGGAAAAGACGTTCTCTTTGCTACAATCTAAGAAAACAGCAGGTACGTCCACTGGCACTATACATATCAGTTGCTGTACTCCAAGGAAAGGGATGTGGGCCATGTTTCATAACACGGATCCCAGTTTAAGCTCAAGTACTATTGCTGGACCACTTCCCAGGCTGCAATTCCCCAGTTAGGTGCCAGGAGCGCTTCTGTGTGTCCTTGTACTCTCCCTGAACTCCTGAAGGCATCACGTCTTGTTACATTATTCTGCTCACACACTAGAAATGCCCCATTCAGGCAAAGAACCACTTTACTTCTCTACAAAAGAAGTCCTGTATTTGGTCTGTGGCATTTCTTTGAAAATATAAGTAAGTAAAAATCCAATTATGAGAGGGTGATTCAGGGATAAGAGGTTGGCAACTTCACAGAAGGAGATGGGAAGGAAAACAAGACTTCACAAGGCTTCTAGATCTTACTTGATCAAAATCTATAAAGCCAAAATATTCATTGTTGGTGTGGAAAAAAAATTCCTTTCCATGAATTTCATCTAAGACATTGCAACACGTCTTCCCTACAATCATTAAGGAATACAGCATGGTGTATCACTATTCTCATACACACCAAAGTAGCTAGAAAACTGGATTAGTTCTCCAGAAAGCAATTAATTTAATTTAATGCATTAGAAGGCACAGTGTATTTTGCAAGAAAGCTTCAAGCAGGAAACTTGTATGTGCACGATAAGTAAATAACAAGTGCAACAGACACTAAAAATAACTGATGCTTTTCAGTTTGGGCAAAATTGCACTTAAATTTTTTATTAAAAAAACCTGTAATCACTTCATTATGTTATCCCACAAAGTGCAGCACAAGAACCTTTCTGAAAGAGAATTCTAAAGCAAGTAGTTCTTGTTATCTTTTTAAATTCGTACTCAATCTTTTCTTCAGTAACTGCTATATTTTGTTCAGACTATTAAGAGAAACAATAAAACTATACCTCATATAAATAGTCTGTTGAGTGATACTTCAAAGCTGCAAACATCTTGTTTTGTGATGTTTTCAACATTTCAGTTGTCTGGAAGATATATAGAATATCGAACAGTTAAAAACTTTTTATATCACCTCAGAATGTTGAAAGAGAAGGTTGAAATTCAGGTTCAACATGAATAGCTTCCTAATTTCTAGCACATGCACTTTGGACTGAATTTCTTGTAGAAGAAGGCTACCCAAAGCATTCAGTGTTCTTCCTTTGGAAGGATGTAACAGACCAACTGCAGACCATGAATATTTTTTTATCTGAAAGAACTGGGCTTTTGGTTGTTTTTTTAGCTATGCCTCTTGGTGCTTATTCCACAGAAAACCTTTAGAACCATCAAGTGAATGTAGGCAATGCAAATTACCTCCCTTAAGCAATAACTCTTAAATTAACTGATTCAATAAATTTTTATGGATTATAAACTACTTTTTAATGGCACTAATTCAACTGTCTAGGCTATTAACTTTTCACTGCCTCATGTATTTGTGAGGGGACTTTCTCCTTCCTTTCAGTTTTACAAGAGAAAAGGAGATTGTGTAGGCTAGCTGGGAGCAAGAGGCCCTCATGAACACCAGGCCTCTAAGTTAGTCAATGCTTCTGAGGGGAACCAGAAGAGAGGCAGAAACTGCACAAGGCCAGAGATACACTATGAATGCAAAACAGGATATATTGTAGCTGGGATCTGCATAAGGTAAGACAGTACTTTTTCTTAATTAAATATAGGTAAAAGAGTCAAAGATAAATTAAGATAATTCTATCAGAAAGTGTATGATGTGATTGAAATGCAACCAAAATTAATTGTAGGGCCATAAGGGAAACTTTTGACAGAAAACAATCTTCACATATGTACCAGTAAGTATCACGACATCAGGCTAAAATTGCCTACCTAACAAATTTGGAAATACCAAATTCAGGTATGGATGTAACACAATTGGAATCGGTGGAAGAAAAAATAACTAGGACACAGTTGCTTACTTGCAAGGAGTCTGGGCAAAGAAAAGAAGTACAGGAGAGATAAAAAGGTAGGTTCAGGCAAATAAACAGAACACGGAATAAGGTATACAAAATCATATTGAGAACAAAGTAGACGGGAACTTTCTGATGGAAGGAGTGTGGACAGTACCAAACAGCGGACCAAAATCACAAGATGCTAAAGAAAACCCTTTGGACAGCCTGCTGGACCCTCCATCAGATCTACATCCAACAGATTTGGTGTGGGAGAGTAGAGCGAGCCGGGATGCGTTTGTAAGGAGGAATGGACCTGCACCTTAAATGCTGGAGAGCGGTGGATAGAACTGCACCTTAGCAGAACTGATGTGTATCACCTGTAGAATTGCAACTATTACTCTCAGTGATAGAATTTGAATTAACACAGCTAGAAGTGGTCAACTGCCCAGCAGTCACTCCAGGCACCACTAGTTTTTAAAGGTGGTGTCAATCAGTAAACACCAAAACCACCACATCCGGGTACGTCCCAACTTTCCAGTTTAAAACTGAAAAAGTGGGACCTACAAATACTACTCCGTGGGGCTACAAGGAATTCTTCCAAGTTTTTTAAGGAAAAACAAAAAAACCCCATCCATCTGTAAAAGGATATGACCCTGTTTCATTCTCCAAGGACTCGAGAGAACATCGCTTTCAGTAAGCGAAATATGCAGGATGAGGTACTTCTGCCAGCGTCAAATGTTTTTAAACAGACGTACGGACAGGAACCAACCACGGCAACCCACCTCAGCCCCTCACGGCGCCACCGCCTCCCCTCCCTCAGCACCGCGGCGCCTCCGCGCCGCCCGCCCGGGACGGCGATCTCGCCCCTCTGATTGGCTGTCTCCCCGAGGGATCGTCTGTGCCTGGCTGCCGCTGCTCCCGCCTCCCGCCCGTCCGTCAGGAGGTGAGCGTTAGCTGCGTGAGCAAGGAGGAATCCTCAGGAGTTAGCCGATTGGGACGCTTACATGATTTTCAAAGCTGAAAATACTTTTAAAGCAGTAAATGCGTAAGTAAAAGCAGTTAAGTAACTTCTGTTTCCCCGGTAGCAGCTTGCATGGGAGAAGGAGTTAAAAGAACGGGACCGGGTTAGTTTTTAAAGGGGTAGTATCTGAAAAGGCTGACCTGCTCCTGTTACTTGCGGAACAGAAATAGAACGAGATTATACTTAATTTTTTTTTTAAATTTTGCTTTTAATGGCTGCCTAAATTGCTCTCACAAGCTGCTGTCTGTTGAACAAATCGTTGTGTTTCTCAGAAGGCAGTTCGGTGTCAGATTTCTGCAGTGCCCAGACTCTTGACTAATCGCTGGAACGACAAAAATTTCAGGAGTAGCTGTGCAAAGGCCCCATCTCCCCTCCCCTACCTCACAGCATCCAGCTCTACACACATCCCAGCCCGTAACTAGGCCAGACAATTCTGCTTGCTGAAATGACACCTTACCGTCGTTGGCACCACAAAGCCATTTTACTATCTGTCCCTGCCTTCTCCTCCTTTTACTGTAGATGTGGATACCCACAGAGAACACATCAGAAGTGCGAAAACCCTTGCCAATGCTGCAGCAGGTGCACTCAGCCAGTTGCTATAATAGTTTGAGGAGTCTGGAAAAATGCATCTCCTCTGAGAACTCATTGCAGGTTGAGTTCCAGATGAGGGTAGGTTTTCCCTGTGGAAAACAAAACTTACACTTTTCACGCTGGTTCCAGGAATCCCATCAGTATTTGTACATTCCAGTGAGTGAAAAAGTTAAGTAAAAAGCGTATGACAGATGCTTTTTTTACTGCTATGAAATTATTTTTAATTTTTTAAACTGTGAGAATGGGTTTAGCTCAGTCACAGGCATATGGCCAGTGTTTCCTAGACAGTTGTTCCTATGAAAATTCCAAAAGCCAGTAATTTATGGTTTTCTTGGTATTTTTATATTTATAATATATTTCTATTCTGCTCTCTATGAATTAGGAGATGAATTGTTAGGCCAAGTAGGCACAATACAAAACCCACAAACTTCCAGTTACAATACTTCAGAAGTGATCCTCTCCAGTTGGAATATAGAGAAATTCATGTTTTACCTATGCTTAGATGATCCTACCCCATCCCCAGGAGAAAGAGTAGCTGTTGGCAAAGGTTCAGGCCCTTGGCACAGAGGCCCCAGGCTGAGGAGGAAAGGTGAGGGGCTATTTGCCTGGTGCAGATGCTCTTTGTGCCACCTCAGTTCCTACAGTGCCACTGCATGGCCTGCAGCCTTCCTCGTGTTCAGACTCCATCCTGCATGCTTCCTGCAGGACTTGCTCCCCTTCCTGGGATAAGTGCTGCAAGACAGAGTGGCTAGTGAGGCAGGGGACAGCGACTCTTGCTGCCCTGTGGCAAGGCACATTTCTGCATCCCCTTATTTCCCTTCAGGGTCAGGATTAGTGTTCACAACTTCAGGAGAGGCGTGAAGCCGCAGCTATGGTCATGGCCTCTGTACATGTATGAATTGCAGAGCAGACGCTCTGCTTACCTCAGTCATGCTCTGAATGTCCTCCTCCCACTGCTAGATGCTTTGCCCTGTTCACCTCCTTCTACTGCATCAGCTCATGCCAGGACTCATCCATCTGATTCCCTGTCCATTTCCAGCTACTCCTCCTTGGCTCTCGGCTCACAGCCCCACAACTTCAGCCCTGCCTGCTCCTAAGATGGGCATGGGGGAAACCAATGCATTACCTGCCCTGTCTTGGACACTGTCTCACTTATGAGTTCCCAAGTCATGAACGCAATCTGCTGAACTTCTCATGGTGGGCCAGTTTGGGGTGCAGAGCAACACCACCAGGTACTTGGAACAGTGGGTGGGGGGCCAGGGCTGGCAGAACTACAATTGTACAGACACACACACACTCCTTCACCGAAAGGATGGAGCCTCTCACCATTTTCCACACCCTAAAACAAGCTCAAAGCCTGACAGTTTGTCAGCAGCAGAAAAACTCAGCCTGGATGGTTATTTTCCATCCTGATAGCCCTTTAAAAGGCAGCTCTGCTGCAATGTCTATGCCACATATCTGCTCTGGGCAGTCCCAGGCAGGAGTAGAACTGACTTTGGACACATTCCCAAGGCACAGGGAGGTTTTTCTTAGCCCATCTTGGGGGTTTCACCTCACTAGAGATACATCAGAGGCATCTTTGCCTGCTCTGGCTGCCCAAAACTCTTCACAGGCACAGGAGAAAGACAGGTGACATCTAAGACAGGCTGGTGGAGGCCATGCCTGGAACAGCCTGGTTTTCACCATCCCAAGTGATGCCTCTTAAATACCTGAAGGCAGTGCTTTCCCCTGTGTGCAGGATCCATCCCTGAGCCTGCCAGGCTGTGCTTGAGGCCACAGGAAGGGGCTCCACTGCAGTGGAATTTCATCATGTTGGAGCCCATCTGCTGAGATTGTTCCATTTCATGCCACTCCTTCAGCAGCCACTCCTGGGTGTGAAATTCAGCCCATGTGACCACCAGCTTCCCTCACTCCTCCAAGAACTTCTGCACCATCAACTTGTGCTCCTCCAGCAAAGCACTCTGGAGAGCATTGCAAGAGAAGCGAAGAGGATGCCCTAAGTCCCGTGTTCTGTAGGCTTTTTCTCCTTTCACCCATCACTGTAACTAAACCCCAAGCAACATCAAGAGGCTGTTTCCAGCCCATGGCACTTCACCAGCACCCTGTGTGGAGAGCTCTGCTTCCTTGAGAACAAGGATGCATATGCACATACACAGCAGCCTTTGTCACTTGTGCGCCAGAGGGTCTGTTGGATCGCAATTCCCCATGCAAGGGAGTGGGATGAAGGAGGCAGAGGGCAGATGAAGATGTCTGCAGCCCAGCACTCAGCTCTTTCCTTCACCACACACCACTGCTCAGACTCACAGCACATACAAAAAACATCTGCCCCACCTCCACTTTGCCCTCTCCAGCTCTTCTTACTTTTGTGGAAAGCTGCTGCATCATGAATGGTCAGTGCTCCTCCAATGAGTGCTGCTGCAATTCTGCTTTGACTTGCTCCACCATTGCCCTTCAGTGCTCCTGGGTTTGGACACAGAGGAGTGACAGATGCCATTCACAGGCTCCAGGCCAGGGACCTCCAGTGGGCAAGACACATGCCACATACCCACACAGGAGAGCTGATTCAGGCAGACAACATAGTGTGGGTGCATCTGCTTCAGCAGCTGAATCTGCTTGCTCAGCCTCAGTTTTGCAATCACCTCCTGGAATCAGCTCCATTCCTCCTCTATGTCCCTCTGCTCTGGAAGAGGCAGTAGCAAGATGGTATCGACGTGAGGTGGGATAATGCCCTCTCTTGTCCAAACTCCATGCATGGAAAACTGCATGTGTATGTGATCACCACCCTCTGCTCATTCCCAAGACACTTTTGTGAAGTAGGGAGACAGCTTTGCCAGACTCAGCTGGACTGACTTGTTCTAATGAACTTATTAGCAGAGCTGAGAGTCTACACTGTGATTGTACTTGTCTAATGTCTCACAGACAATATCCATAGGTCCCATTGGAATGAAACCCATTTTGGTGAAATGTACCTTTAAGCAGCAAGGCATCCTGCTCCTGGGACGCAGCTATGTTGCATCCTGGCTCTGCAATAGGGGCTGAGCTGCCAACTGCTCCTTCTTGTCCCACAGGCCTACCTGCTGCTGCCCATCAGTGTTCTCTACCACCTTCATCTGGCTCCTACCCAAGAGGTCACAGCAGGAAAAAAGTGTTGCTTTCATGGCCATACCCAGCACTCTGGGGATGTTCTGGCAGTGGGACTGGCCCCTCCTCCTCCTCCACTCAGAGTTGGACCCTGGCTTACCTGTGGGGCTGTTCTTGCCCCCATCAGGGCAACGCCGATGTGGCTTCTGTGCCTGCCTACCCCAAGGATGGACTGGGGAAGCACCCCAGCACTTCCACCCCAGAGAAAATGAACAGAGGTGTAGGCAAGGACCTTACAGAGGAGGGGAGCACAGGCCAAAGCATGCTACCTATTGGTGTGTATGAGGAGATCCAGGTCCTCCTGGTGTCACTGCTGGAGAAGCTCTAGAAACTGCCTTTGCTGTGTCCACTCCAGCTCCCCTGTCTGGACCTGCCTAGCACCCAAAAGAATGTCCGTGTGCTGCCCCAGGATTAGAACTCCCACAGCAGCACCTGGAGACTGTAGACATCTCTAGACTGTGATACCTCTCCTCTCTGCCCAGTCACCCTGGTGCTATTTAAGGCAAACATGGCTCCTTCTCCTCCCCCTGGTTTACCTGTGATGCCCCACTCAGCAGATGATAGGGCTCACCTAGCTCTCCAGCTGTGCTACATGAGCCTGGATGTGGAACAGCCCTGCCCAAAAACCTGATGCAGCCTGGAGATGTGCTCCACATGTGGTAGCCTGTAGGGACACAGGGATGCTCTCAGGGAGGTGAAGCACTGGAGAGACCATCTCCTCGCCCTGTACGAGCAATGCATCCACAGCCCCTCTTCCACCTGCCGAACTCTGACACTGACTTGGGTCCTTTTCTCTGGGAGCAAACCCTACTGCAGACACGAGGTTGCTGAGCTCTCTTCTTGGGGGACAGACTCAAGGAGAAGACCATCAGTCTCTGGGAGACAGCGTGTGTCCTACCACCAGAGCAGGACAAGGAGACTCAGCTGGATGAGAAATGGAGGCTTCCACGACCCGGCAAGAGCTGCGCTTGCTGTCAAAGGCTCTAATTCCCCTTCAGTTATCTAGAAACTATCTCAGAGCATCTGAGTAAGTGTCTGCCAGTAAGTAATGCTGTGACACTTCCAGTGAGAGCAAAGAATAAATAGATTTTTTTTTCACTTGTGAATTAGTGTAATGATAAAAGCAATAAAACCTTATGCTGACTTTCATTTCAGAAAAAAAGTAACTGGAAAATATAATTGCTAAGTCAAGAAATGGTGATGAGAGAAAAATAAAAAACTTGATGAAACAGGGCACATAGTTAATTTCTAGCTAGAGTGCATGAAAAATGAAGAAACATGGCCATATTCATTCATCAACGTTTGTAGAAAAATGCACTTCCATGTATTGCAAATCCAGCAGTGGTTGTGGAAGAGGTTTTGTGAAAGGCTGCTGTGGATATAATTGAGCTCCACTAGGGGCTGTCATTGTCACACATCTAGGCTTCCTCTTGCAAGAGCAAAGTGTAGGCAGAAAAATCCCATAGGGACTGAAAATGAAGGGTTTCAGATCTCCAGGTATCTCCATGCAAGGGGTCTTTGTATCAGCCCAAAGAAAAAGCACATTTGTCAGAATGGAAAAATCTCATAAGGGGAATTGTCTTTAGTGATAGCCCCTGAAATAAAAGTGCAATGCTTTAATGGAATTTTGATGTATTTTCTTTGCTGTTTTATTTACTTGCTTTTAAGGGAAAATAAAAAGGAAGTTTGTGAAGACTAAATGATTATGCTGCCACAGAAATTTTGTGAAATTAAATGTTTTTGTTTAGCAGTTCCCAAATACTGCAAATTATCATGCCATCTTGCTAGAATAACCATGTATGTATGGTATGTAGTTGTTGGCATATGGCACTAAAGATTTGTGCATTGTTTTTGCAAATCCTGAGAAGGAAGTATCAGGTTTTTACCTTTTTTTTTGGTATGAAGAATACTTCTGTCACATGTACCTCAACTAAGCCCTGAAAGAAGTTCAAGTAAGTGAGTAATACCATTGTAATATTAAGCATGCTTTTTGAAACACATTTGTAAACCGTATGTTATACAAACCAGAGTAGGCATCATAGTGAGTGACGCTAGAAGGTGACTCCAGTCCTGGGCCATTTGTGTTGTGGAGGAAACCCATTTAAAAGTGACCTCATGAAGATGTGCTAGCCATAGACAACCCTGGAGACACATAAAAACTTAAATAACATGAGCGAGATGTTTTTATCCCATGGTATCTTTGAGATTAGAGCTTTGCTATTGTTCATTTTGTAAATTGGTCTAAGACATTCTGTGGTGGGATAAGGTAGTATAATACTTTGCCACAGGTATGCTAGCTATAGAAACTTATGAAAGCATAAAACACTTCCTTGGAGAATATCTACCTTTTGGCTAACTGAGACTTAGCATTTGAGCATAGTTTCACTGAAAAGTACGAGGCAAAATAGCTATATTGGTTTTAGTGTTTCTCAGTGAAGTCAGAGGGGAGGGGCAGATTAAACTGTTAAAAATATGATAGATATGAGTGGCTATTGAGGAAATGTTTCAGTTTGTTGACAAGTCTAACTAATGAAACACTAAACAAGATATCAAGAGTGTCATCATTGCCTCTTCCAAGGTTCAGTGATGACCAGTGATGATCATTGATAAGATGGTCAGGGCATTCTCTCTCCTTGACACTAATTTCTGTTTAATAGGCTTTTAATCTCTTGTTTTATGAAGCGTGGAACCTGTGATACATATTTTTATGCTCTGTCTTCACAGATCTTTTTTCTGTCTAAGTCTAATTTAATTCTCCTGCCGTACAGAGATAGTACTTACTGAGTGTATTATCAATTTAAGTCTTAGAGCTGAAGGGCAATTCTGAAGTGTATATTGTTACCATAAATACGTAAGTGTGAAAATTGTGATTGTTTTCCTCTTTCCTGAGTGTGGCTCATGGACCACTGGTTTCATTTTAGATGTGTGGCAACAGCACGCGTACAGTTTTTTATGTGACGGCTTGCAAGGATGCTATAAACCTTAGAAAAGAAAGGCATTGAGTACTGAGTAGTAACTTGTATATAGCCTTAGAAAGAGCTTAGCCCTAATTTATGGGCTTGTTTTTTCTTGCAACTCCATAGGCATGCACATCCAGAATTACTACACTGGAAGTGCTGCAGAAGCATCAGCATTTCAGGCACGTTATATGGGCATTGCCAACCTTGTCATAATTTTGTGAGGGCTCTTAATTTTCATGTTTGAGAGAGGATTTTCCCCATGGCACTCCTCATCTGACCATCCTGATCAAAACTGTAGACAATAGTGGGAGAAGACATTTGAACCAGCAGTTTACAAGAGCTCAGTACAATACTATCTTCTTTTAAGTGCACAAATTAATTTTGAGATCTGACAGTATTGCAGTCATATCAAAGCCAAAATATCAGTTGCTATAAAAATTTCTTTAGAATTCTCACTACTGTCCCAAACTGCTTGTGTGCTAGGACATGCTGTGACTAATACAACAGATCTTTCTGCTGATCTTCCACTTCTGTCTAGTTTGGAGGTCTGATAGTAAACAAATTTTCAGACAGTCAGAACCCTAGCCAGGCTGAAGCATTCGTTACTAAGAGAGAAGGTACGAATGCAATTCTTTCAATTCAAATTTCTTAGTTCATTTATCACAGAGAAGGAGTAGTCTTAACTATGATACCTCTCATTCTGGTGTCTGAAGCATACCAACCTTGTATGTTTTCAGTGACTTAGAAAAAGATGCAGTGTAGTCATTGTTGTTATGATTTCTACTGACTGCTTATTCAGTATGTGTTGTTTTATAGGACATTTTAAGCATTGCTGGTAGGAATATGATGACAAAAGATTAGCATTTCTCTTAGGGGGGAAAAAAGTAATTTTTTTGTCGTAAATGTATAGGTCAATAAGTAAAAAGAAACACGACATACCTTTACACTTACCTGTCCGAGACAACTGCAGCAATATTTGACGAATCGAACAGTTCCTGGGACAGTTAATTATGGTGACCTGAGTCTAAATCTGAACAGGAGTAGCAAGTCCCTTCTGTTCTGCACAGGTAGGAAGCTTGTAAAAATTTTGACCTTTCAATGGTGATGTGTGTTTTTAATCACCAGGGAGAAACACACATTGTTTAATTCAAGGTGTTTAGTGTCAGGCTCCTTGCAGTCAGTATAGGTGCTCTGTATTTCAGTGCCTGGAGGTCTGCTCAGTGTATTTCATTGCTCAGACTGGGGACGGGCATTACTCTTCCCTTAGCTATCAAGCCTCTCTCTGAACTCAGACATGTGCAAAGTGTAAAGTTGGGTGGATTACTCCCAGCAATCCTGGGTTGCATTTCTGGCCTAGAAACACCATTCTGCAGTGAGCATCTGACATTAAAAAGAACTCAACATCCATGTCTTCCTTACTGCATTGGGTTGCTGTTGTCATGCTGCTGTTGCTATCTATGCTGTCTTCAAAGCAGCTTCTGAAACTTTTGCCAAGTTATGGCAAAATACATGCTACCTAATGGAAATATATAATGCAAACATATAATGCTTAAGGGCAGCACCTCACATAGAGACACAAATCTGAAATACTGTTGTCCATTAAATGCTGCAGCTCTCAGTCCTAATCAGTAGACTACCTGCCCCCAATGCTTAATAACACAAGCCGTCACTTCATCTGGATCATTGGTGGGAAACTATATGTTTAACATTTCCTCTGCAAGCTCAGTTGGAGCTTGCTCCACTGTGATGTGTGAGTGGAGAATTCATGTTGCAGGACTTTGTGATACCTGCAGCAGAGAGTCACAGAATGGTTTGTGACCTTAAAGATCCTCCAGTCCAACCTTAGAAGATTCTCTAGTCCACCGCCCTGCTATGGGCATATCTGACTTCCGCTAGACTAGGTTGCTCAAAGCCCCATCCAACCTGGCCTTGAACACTTCCAGGGATGGGACATCCATACCTTCTGAAAAACAGCTCATCTTTCACCCATGCTGCCAGTAGAGGAAAGGTGAAGGGTTGAAAAGAGAAAGGAGGCAACATGCTGACAGCAGAGTGGCTGAAGAGGTAGAAGGAACACCATACTATGTGTATGTTAGTGAGATCTTACTACAACATACAGCCAAGGCAACAGGAGGAAAGCAGGGACTGTATTTTGAAGTTTTATAGAATCTGTGAATTATAGTAAGATTACAATGCTGTGAAATACAGAGGTCCAAATGTCCTTAGTGATATACCAAATCTAACAAGAATTGTCTGAAACTAGATATTGTGTGTAGGTGGAGGAAACCAAACAGAAAACTGCGGAAGGAACAAAGATGAACACAAAATTTGCTTGTGTTACTGGGTGGTAGTCAGTACAATCTGTGTTCTCTTTGCTGCAGACAGTTTTCCAAGTCTCAGTGTGCTTATTACGCCAACCAAGGCTCTCAGGCATTGTTTCATGCATATTTTCTGCACTTGCTATGTATTTGTAGTGGTCGTTATTTTCTGTGAGCTCATTTGATGATGGATCTGAGGCGTTTATGTTTGTTTTTCTCCTGTGTATCCAGAACTGTGAAATTTAGTTATTAATTAAATTCTTAATAAAAAAAGGCAACAGTCAGGCTATTCAAAATACTGACATGAGGCTGCTGATAAGCTGCAGTTTTTTATTCTCTTGACTTCAGTAAGTATTTGTAAATGGCTTGAATAGTTCTCTCTGGGATAGGTCTATGGCTAAATAAAACTGCTCTAACATCTTGGGCAGTCATCTTGAACAAAGTGTCCTGGGATTTGGGCATGGAGAAGCGAAGTGCTTCAGCACTGGTCACAGTATTAATTGCTGATGTGGCTGGGTTTTTTTAATAAATAGCAAATAAATAAATTTTGAATAATATAGTTGAAATTATAATTTGTTAAGTCAAATAATTTGTGATGTATTTGTAGACTGAGGTAGCCTGATACCTCAGATGCTAAGGCAAATCTGTGAGGCTCAGCTTATCAAGTGTTGCATTCTAATGTAAAAGTTTAGTAAAAATCTGTTTGCTTGAGTGACGTATGATGCTTTTTTACTTGTGAGGCTTACATATGGGTTAAAATATGGAGGTTTTTTCTACTGAACATTTTTGCACATGAAATGAAAAATAACTGTGGTAAATACACAGTAATATGATTTGTGTCTCCACATATCTGGACTTAGGCTGCTGTTTGGTAATTTTTCACAATGGCACTTCAGTTATACCTGGCAAACTACATTAATCAGGATATAAAACTGTAACAGAAACAAGGAGATGCTGACAGTGGTAGGAAGCATTATATCCCATGAGGTGAAGTTTTTGTTAGTCTCCTGAACAGGGAGAATACATTGTTGTAGCCTGTTCTTAATGGCTTGAATGACATTGATAGGCACTAAATAATAGAGAAGAGAGAGTAGTTCTTTCATGCAGGAACTACAGGAAGATATTTCTGGCGTTAGAGTGAAAAGAAGGACAGGTGTACCTAGAAACTGTCTGAATTTTTTAGCTATTGTAACTATGGTGGAGCAGTTTTCCTGAATAAATGGGGTTTTCAGAGATTTTTGACAATTCTTCTGGATGCTTTCTTATCACAGTGTGACTCAACATCTTCTGGTCTGAGCTGAAATGAAGCCAAATTGTTGATGTTCTGCATGCTAGGTTTGACAAGTAGTAGTATCTTCCAGATCTGAAAGGCAGTTAACTACCAGCTTAATGACAGGACTGTAGTTCAGATACTATCTCAGAAGTTTCTACTGTGCTTACAAATGGGGCTTACAAATGGGGCTTACAAATGGCAGAGCAGGGGAACGAGTCTGAGCATTGACTAATTTCATCTCTGCTGCTGGAAGAATGGCTTGCTCTTTCTGTCAATCACTTCAGAAAATAATGAGAAAAAAGAACAAAATGAAATTGGTCTTTCCCTCTGACAGAGGAATCAGCAGCCCCCTGTGATTGTTAGAATGGAGGGTCTTGAATAAATACTCCTAGCTGGAGGGTCTAAGGAAGTGAGAATCTGCAATGAGAAATTCTTTGTATATGAGGTAAGTGTTCCAGTCTGTACTACAGTGGGCAGTGAGCAGGGAGTGACATCATGATCTCACAAGACTAACAGCTGGTTGTGAATTCTTTTTATATAAGCTTAACTGTTCACTGAACACTTCCAGAATGTTAGGTGTTGACAGCTTCTTGGACATTATAGTCCAAAACAAATGCAGGTTTTTTGCAAGGCTATGACATAATACATCAGATAACACACTAATGGGTATTTGGAATGCACTGATATCTGGTGTAGAGAAGGGCCTCTAAGAAAATAAGCTCTGAAACATACGTTTTTTAAGAGCTAGAATGAGTACAGCTCTGCAATTAAATATTTCAAGGCTTTGCAACAGCAGTGGTAGCTCCAAGGAGAGCTCAGTTTTTCTAACTAGACAGAATCTTTGACATAATGATCAATCTCAGAACTTTTTTAACTATCTCTCAAACAGCTCGTGGTGTTGAAAGGCAGCATGATGGTCAGAAAGCCTCACATGGACCAATAATGACTATTTTTTTCCCCTTCACTTTTCGCTGTTCATTAGGTTTTGCCACACCAACAGGTATTATCTATTTACTCCCTCAGCAGAAGCAATGAATATTGGTAGCTGTTGGAAGAGGCATGAGACCGGGCTGGATTTTGGAAGCTACATCTCATGTTTCAAAACATATGTGAGTCTCTGGGCATTTTTACTTGGTATCCAGACTTTAGTCTTCTGTTTGGTTTCATCTTCCACACCTGATGGACCACAGAGGGAAGCTTTGTTTTGAACTGGCATTAAAATGCCATAAAAGATTAACTACTGAAAAACCATTGTCCATTGTTTACCAAAGTGTTATATTGCTGACATTATAAGCATTGTTGAATAAAATATTTTCCAAAATATGGTCTTTAGTAAATGTTTGTAAGCATCAGTGCATTCTCTTTATGATGATCTGTAAAACCTAATGACAAGGGGTTTTTTTTTGAGGGGAAAAAAAAGACTATCACACAGAAAATCGAATCTATGGGTACTTCATAGCAGGGATAGATTGATTTAAGGAAAAGATCCAGTTCTTCTAAAATGTATGTTACTGATGGTAGCCACAAGCTTTTATTAACACAAACTGTCTAATATACTCCGGGGACTGGCAATTTTGAAGATGTTAGTTACCTAAGAAACAGAGATAAAACTAAAAACATTCAGTGTGCTTTGCCTTACCTGTTGTGTGCCGTCTTCTCACTTCTGATGCCAGTTCTTATTCTTATCCAACCCTGACTTTGAGTAATGTATTACAACATTAAATACTTTCAGGATCATGGATCAAAAGTGTCATAATTATTGCAAAATGTTTTTAAGTCAAGTTTCAGTTTATGAATGTATTTGAGCAAATTATTTGGTGTAGTGAGACCTTCCAAGGGTAATTAATGCTCCATGCTGGAGTTCTTTCTTATCTTGGCTGTAGTACGTAAGGTCAGATTTTTTATACCACAGAAATTAATTAAAGTGATCTTGCCTGGTTTCCTGATGAAACATTACATTTAATGTTAACAGCTAGAGTCATGGAAAAGAGGAAAAGGTAGCTGATGCAAATTCTTAGGGTCATCAATGTAGTTGGAACAGCTTATATGCAGAAACTGTCCCAATAGGTAGTAATTACTCTGTACTTAGGGAAAAGGTGGAAGAAACACCTGGAAGCTGTAGCAGTTGCAAAAAGTTCACATGTGGCAATATCTGTGTGAAAGAGAGTTTGTCATGTGTCCCTAATACCACTGGACTGTGCTTGCAGTGACAAGCAGCAGTGACAAGCAGCATTTGCTTCTGTTTCACTCGAATATTCAATCCCTGCTATATATGTCATCTGAACTTTTGTGCTGGGAGTGCCCTCAATCTGAGATGAATTTTTACACAGATATGTTTTAAGTGCCTTCATGTGTCCTCTTATTTACCTCCTTCAGTTCTGTGTCAGTAGCACTGTCTAAGCCCATTTCTTTTTCTCATCTGGAGACACCTGTACTGTTATTTGAGTAGTGGAGTCATTTTTGTTTTGACAGAAAGTCAGCAGGAGAGAGCAACTTTAGTTAGTATGCTCCATCTGTAATTCCTGCTAGTACTCCTAACTCCTGTCCTGGGCCTACTTGGTCCACAATAGCTCACACTGCCGCACATTTTTTGCTCAGGAAGGTCTAAACAGCCAAGTTCATAAAGGAAGAAGCTTAAAAATCAAACACCCTTTCCTTAAACTCAGTATCAGGAAACTACCAAGGCTTGGATCCTCACAGCATGCCACACATAATCCCATTCTGACATCACTTCCTGATGTCCATCCATTTCATTCGTCATGTGTAGTTTCACTGCAATGCCACACAGCAATGTTAAATTATAAAATTAGTAAGTTATTTGAATGAGAAGGCTTCTTGCATAATGTACAGGTGTAAGAATGATACAGTCATGTAAGAAGTGTTTTGCGTAACACAGGTGATGTTACATTTCCAGAGCCTAATTGCATGTTCCATCAGTACTGCAGGGAGAACAGGGGCATAGTTACAAGACGCTTTGACATGTTGTCTTCTGCAATGTTGATATGTCATGTCATGCTCTTGGTGTCTCACTCACTGTCAGATATTTTGAGACTGTCAGATTTCCTATGTAACTAATATGACATTGCTTATAGCTTTTGCGTGACAGTGGAAAAGTAGGGAATGTTTTCATAATGTGTGTTGTGTGGCCTAAGAGGAAGTCCAGCTAAAATTTCCGTCCAGCCAGATCTCCCTACCATCTGCTGAGCAGGGTGACAAGAGCAGAGAATTACTATTTGAGAGAATATTTTTGCTTGAATAGCGAAAGTATAAAATAGAATTTCTGTACAGTGATGCAAACTTAACAATGCTTAATTTGTATTTTCATAAATTAAACAGAGAGAAGCAAGGTAAAACACCAGAGATTTATGATGTGTTTACAGCCCTTATGAGTTTCTCTAACATGAAGTAAACAGGAAAGGATAGGTCTTTGGTACTTCAGTTGAAAGAAAAATGTAAAAACTTCAGGCTGTTCAATAAGCTGTATCCCATGCCTGTGTCCTGTTTTTTTATTGAACTATTTCAAAACTATGGTGTCCTTTTCAGGAATGAGACTCTCAGCTGTAAAAGTTAAGAGGCATGCATTGGTTATTCATTAACACCAAGACTCAGCCAAGGAAATTTCCTTGTTAGTATGTGTCATGAACTGAAATTAATGGGCAACACCACAGTTTCAAATTAAGTTCAAAGAAGTATTTTGTTGGGGTTTTTTGTTTGTTTGTTTTTCTAATTTGAACTTCATTTGCACTATAATAATCAATTATCTAACTTTTACTTAATGGAAAAATTCTTCATCTTTTTTATTCTTGAAGCTGTCCTGTAAGACAACAGGTACTGAAGTGAGTCAAAAGGTTCCTTCTGTTCTTTTGGGATGGATTGATACACCCTTGAAATACGTGCAATGTCACATGTCTTTTGGGACCTTCAACACTTTACTAAGAGCTACAAGAGCAAGACTGAGCAACAAAGTAATCCCATTTATAATTTCTTTTGGCAAGTGTCCAGAAGCAAAGAGGCAACTCATAGCTCAAAGCTTACACAGAACACAACTCAGCTCAAAGACTACACAGAACACGGGAATACAGGGGGAACATAGAGTCTTTGTTTCTGCTGGGAAAAAAAATCAAACCAGCAAAGACTTTCTTCAGTTTTGATGCTAATTTTCTGAGGGTAGCTATGTCCCTCCCTGCAGCTGATGTTAGAGATGCTGAAATACAAGAAAGCAAAGATAAAATTCACCCTTAAAAACAAGTCAGCTACTCCATTGTCTGACCTTCATGTCATCCATTATTGTGCTTTGTCCAGTCTTACATTGATTAAGCAATTTCCTTTTTTCTTTGTTAAGATGAACATCCTTGCTGTGACTGATACTTGTTATGGTAGTTGGAAGATATGAGTATAAACCAGGGCACCATTATGCTGTGCTAGGAATGTGCACTTCACGAGTGAATGAGCTTCAGCTTCAAATATGCTTATAAGCAAATCTGGTTTTTCTTAGTAAGGATCAGTATTTCATACTAAAGTATTTACTTAGTAGGACCTTTTTGGAAGAGAGAAACATTTTTGGTGTTACAGACCTCTTTGTGTTGATGACTCAGCTCCCAATGATTCATAGTCTACACTCACATTTCACTTAGTTTTCACATCCTGAGGTTCTCGGTCTTGAGATGACACTTACATGGCTGGAAGATTTATCACAATGCAAGACAAAGACAAGCCCATTTGTTTTTCCCTTCGGCCTGCCAAAATCCACTCCCTCCTGCTCAGTACTTAGCTATGTGAAACTTGGTGATAAGAAGCTCCGCCTCTGATTTTGTGACCCGTTCTGCATAATTCTGTTATTGTCACTTAAGTGAACAGATAGAGGAAAGAACCCACACAGAAGAGCCTGCAGTTTAGGTCGAATATGATCAAAAAAGGTAGCAAGAAATGGAAATTGGAGGAATGATTACTAGTGAAAGGTAATAGGCACCTTGCTTACTAGTATGCATATATTAAGCCCACTGGTATCATTAACAGAACACTTTTTGCAGATGCACATTATGTCTCACAAATTCATGCTGAATGCTGTTGCAGTCCATGGGCAATCTGACAGGAAACTGGTAGGGAGTTAGCAGGACTGGCTAATCTTGGAAATGTACCCAGCAAGGAGATGTTTTGATTTTGAGGAGGCATTGTCTAAATCAGGAAAAGAAGGGAGTTTTAGAAAATGTGGCAGACAAAACAGAGAAACAAAAGTAATCAGTAAATCTGAAATCCCCATCTATGAAATCCCCATCTATGATATTAAAACTTGCATGATACATTTGAAACACCTGTTAACAAAAAGAAATGTCCAGAAAGTCAGAATGCTACAGAGTGTATCACAGGAATCAGTATAAGGGACTCTAAGTCTGATAGGGCTTTTTCTGACACTGTAGCAGAGTTAAATCTCTAGCAGTCAATAATCTTCAGTTGAACAGCTCTTGAATGTAGCAGTATGATAAAGCTTACTTTGTGGCAGGTCTCTTTCATGCAGAAATGTCATTATTTGACCTCCACTCACAAAGGGTCCACTGCTTGTTGACAGCATGACTTTCCAGTACAATGTGTAAAAGCAGACCAAAGAGCAGTTTGCACAGAGTGTTGGCACACTGTGTTTCACAGCTGTGCAGTCTGTGTGTCATCAGCATGCCTGGAGTAGTCAGTTAAGTTCTGTCATGGATTGTACATATATACCATGACTTTGGCTTGCAGAGTGCTCGCGCAGTCCCTGTTCTCTAAAAGACTATAAAGAGTACCTATAAGGATGAAGGATTATGCAAGTCACCATGGAAAACAGATAACTGGATTTGGTCTTAGCCCCTTCTTCATGGAATCATTTCCTTCACTGCTGTAAAAGGACAAAGTTGGAAGGGAAGAGGGCAGTACTCAGCTTCCCTGCTAAGATTGGGCTGTGAGGGACATTTTTCTTGCGGCAGCACATGCACTGTACAGCCTCAGACCTCTTTAGGGACAGTGCTGCTGGTCAGCCATCAGTAGGCCTTCTCCTGTTGGTGAGTGTGATGAGGTTTTCATGTAGTAGAATGTCCCACTGAGCCAAGACAGCTGGAGGTTAATGGCCTGAAAAATTCAGAACATGAAATTTGCTCAGTGTCTTAACACCTGCAAGGATTGTCATCCCAGCTGCTGCTGCTAGTGAGCAATACACAAAAGGAGGCTCAGCATGGCTGGTTGTGAGGACACACATGCATGCAGCTGTATGGGGCAGCTGGTTTTTTTCATGTGACTAAATTCTGGGAATATCTTAGAAACTTACTAAGCCTTACTATTACTAACTTTAAATCATGCTGTGTGCTATTAATGTTGTGTAGCACACAATATTATTTAAAGATGGTGAAGATTATTTCATAACTAATTCATACCTAATATGAAAGCCAGGAAAGGTATTATTCCAGGATTTTCCTTTCTAGGAAACTTTGGGGACATTGATTATTCCTTTATGATTATATTTAATAAAATGTTATTAGATATTATATTAGTTATCATACCTCCTCATAGAGTTGCAGCACATGCACTATGCAGCCTCAGATCTGGTTAGGGGTAATGTTGCTGTCCTGTAGGGGCTTGTCCTGTGTGTGAGGGTGCTGAGGTTTTGGGATAGTATGGTCCCACTGAGCCAAGTCAGTGTCTGTTTGATATACATTGCATTAAGGGCAAAATAATTTGTGAAGTCTCATTGATACCTAAACCTATAAAAAATGCACTTGACAGCATTTCTTTCTGGTTTTCCTATGGGGTTCTCTCACTGAATGTCACAAATATCTTTTGCAGTTCTAAGTCTGAGAAGGTAGCTTTTGTGCATGCAAGTTTAATGCTATGAGAAAAAAACTTCTGTCTTAGGCTTGCAGGCATCCAGAAGTATGCCCTTTTGCCCTCACAATACATGAGGTTGTAGTGGAGTAGCATTTACCACCAACCAGGGTGGCTTATATGGGTGCCAATGCAAACCTAGACTTCATTATTCCTGTGTTCTCAACATGCAGTGAAGCCACCCTGACCTTGTAAGGGAGTTGCTTTGATGACATATGCCCAGATGATCCAACAGAATATTACCTTCCACCTGCAAGAAAGGTATAAAACCAGATGCTCCTTCCAGTCAAACCTTAGAAAAATCATCCCAGATTGTAAGTATGCTTGATGAGGTTGACGGATCATTTGAGCATCCAAGAACAGACATCTTGGTATCACTCCTACCCTGTGGTCACAATCACCTGATGTTTCTTGTCTAGCTGTGGCCACTGTCTAGCACTTCAGATAATGGCTAAACCTCACCCCACAGCCTCCCTCCCACCCCCACATAACACATATGCAGCTGAGTGTGTTGTTCTCAGAAAAACAAAATCATTCTAGGTTTTGGTGGGTATGACTGCATGAACTTTGCAGAGCAACAAATTCTATGGGTATGCTTAAAGTGTCTTCCCTGACAGCTCTCTCTAGAGACCTTAGGAAGAGGTGATGGAGACAGTATGAAGATATTTGGGAATGTACATTTTCTCAGCAATATTTAAGACTGATAACAGTGCTTATAAAAGTGCTTTTTCTTGTGTGGTTTCCACAGTTGTACAGAATAGACACCTGTGTCAAGGGACCAACAGTACAAGAAGATCCACTGGCTGGAAGTCAAAACTAGTTTAATTCAAGCTTGAAGTAAGGCATGAATTTTTAACAATAAAGCCAATTAATAACTGGAAATCACACTTTCTCAGAGATTCTTCATCTCCAGAATTGGAGGTTTGTTGAAAAGCAGTGCAGAAATGCTCAAGCAGGAGGTACAGGCTTGATGCAGAAATTGCTGAGTATGCTTCTCTGACCTTACAGGAATTCAGTTTCTGTCCTGTCTGTCATCTGAAGCCCTGTGCCAAGTAATTAAACAAAACACTTCATCAGTATCACATAGCTGCCCTTGAAGTTATTACCCTCAGATCAAATACTAGCACACCCAAACAAATTAAACCAATACTTGCAGGTTCACACACATTCTGGCTAATGCTGATGCTTTCTGACATCTGAGACAGGGAACTACTGTCATGTTTGGAGGGGTAAACAGCGCACAAAAACTGGGACACACTGCAGGAGTCAAGTGGTGAGATGAGTCAGTCTAGGAAGCCAAACAAGAATAAAACCATTCACTTACTTATTTGATAGGGCTGGTTTTATGTCAGCTTAACTCTGTGGTCAAGCTGGTCAAACAAGCACCAATAGTGTTGGAAGAGGAGCAGCAAGCACAGAAGAATGGAGAGAGAAGTAGGGCAGCTGGATAATCTAACCACTGTCTTCAGCAGTAGCTACAATTATAGTTAATGTGTACCGTACCCTAACCCTGAGAGCTGTTTTTTTAAGCAGACAGGGTAGCCACTTGAATCCACTTCCTATTTTCTTGTGGCAAAGATGAGTAAGAACTGATGTTATTTTTATTAGTATTTATTTTTTGTATTGTGTTGGTGCCCATGGGCCATCCTGTGCGACTATCCATTAACTGGGAATTATTCCCCCCGCCCCACATATTTGATTTCCTTATAATAGATGTAATGGCTAGTGAATTCCATCCCCTAATTCTGTCAAGATGGAACATATGTAAGGCTTGTCAAATGACATGGCATTCAGACACTAAAATGATGGGGCAAAGTGTAAACACATAAACAATTAGGGAGAACAGATTTGTTTCTGGAATTATCTGTGTCTCAGATTGGAAAAAATGGTTGGTCCTTAACCAGGATAATTTCTTAAGCCCCCAGACAGCTGCATGGCAGTGAGTAAGAATGTGGGAAGGCCAGAGTGACAAGCAGCAGGCCAGGAAAAGCAGGGAGGGAGGAGCTTCTCAGGCAAACTTCATCATTGAAGTAAAGGCATCACTGAGTCATTCCCCCCTTTTTTTGTGATGAAAAAATGCCAGAAGATACTTAATTTTAGGACACAGTATCCAAGTACTACCAGAATTTAAGTGACTATAATGATAATAATGCATCAAAACTAAATACAATGCCTTAAACACTGCAGCTATACAAAGATGGGCTTGATGCCTGTGTGCTGTCCGAGTGTGCAGTACTGTCAGTTGTCATCTTGTTTTCCTAACTTTCCACTATTCTACCAGTTTTACTATCTTGTTTTCTTACAGAAAAAATGTCATCATTTTAGTAGTTAGGAAGGAGCACATCTCAGCTGTTTTACTTCTTGGTTCACAGACTGCCTCCTTCCTTTCGGTATCTCTGTTATATGTATTTCCCATAGCAGTCTTTCTGTTTTCAGTATGTATCAGCTCTGATCATTCAGTTTTGGACCCATTCCTCTATCTGAATAAAATATCTGTTCTTAGACATGTCTGAAAATGTGGTGTAAACTGCTAAACAGACTACATAAGTTTTCCTCACACCTTTTAAAGAATTGAATCTTTGAGTCAGGACACTTTTTGTCACCATATAGGGTTATGCAATAGTGTTGCAAGATCTGTAGGGTTATTTCACACATAAGGGCTGGTTTTTTTTCTGGTTGTGAAGGGAATTGAGAGGTGGCTTTAAAAGACACTGACATTGGTAACAATATCAGCTAATGCAGACTTCAGTTCCAGGACTTAATGCACAGTTTGCTTCAACCCTGTGAAGCTATGGAATTCATCAGTTTGATTTGTATAACCCTATTGAGCACTGTTGTACAGCACCCTTCGAAGAGAATGCTTCTGATTTGTTCCTTTTTTTTTAAGGGATATGAAGTTAACTTCTTCAGTGGGTATATATCAAAGCTCCCAGACCGGTACATGGCGTGATTGTCACAGTCCTAGCTGGACACCCACCCTAAGAGTACATCCCAACTTTTCCCTTGTGCCAGCTATGATATCTCTTCAACCCTGTTCTGAGGTAGGAGATTTGCAGCCCCAGCAGTGGGGACACAAGTGGCTTGAGACACCTCCCTGGCAGGGGCAAAAAGCCACCGTCACCCTGAGCTGGGGGGGCAAACCTCTGCCAGGACTGACTCACAGAGGCCTGGTCTTTCCACACTGTCACAAGAGGAGATGCAGGTGCTTTGTGAGGTATCTGGTCCTGCGCATCCCCCTCTCCCAGACTTTTCCGTTCTAAGACCATTCCTTGGTGACAAGTTGTGTCAGGGACTGAAATCGTGTCTAAGGCCCTGCCATGTTTGGGCCACTGCTGTGCACGTTGACCAGATAATGAAGAACATACAATGCAGAAAGCCTTATTGTTTAACTGGTGGGAACTTGACCCTTAAGAGAAACAACGTATTGGTCAATCAATGGGACATTAACCTAGGAAAGAGGAACAATACACAATGGAGCTGGTGTTAGCATGGAGGTGGTATCGTGAGCCATTGTGGCCTCATCTTACGTGCTGGCCACGTGTGCGATGACATCGTAACTGGAAAAATTCCACTCTGGAGGAGGAGATAGAAGGCCTGGTTCTGGGGTGAAGGGATGAGAAGGATAAAATGAGTGCCATTTCAGTCCAAGGGATGCCCTCATTGTGCCCTGCCTACCTGCCCTTCCCGCCTGAGCACCATGCTCCATTTGCTTCCCCTGCTCAGCAGCTTTTCAAGAATCATGGGGTCAGTATGATTTGCTACAGCAACTAATACAATAAATTTGCTTTGCAATCACAATTGCGTTTCAGATTTTTTGCACATGGGCATCCTGTAGAATCCGTAACATTATTGGCAATGAGGATGGGATGCCCAGAGTGCAAAAACTGACACTGTTTTGAGTGTGTGTGAGTGAAAAACTAAGTCAGGTTTGAATGTGAGTAAGAGAGAAACTGATGTAAACACGGACAGGGCTTCAGTAGTGGGGTGTGTGGTTGCACCAAGAGCTTGGGCACATAAGTGCACCAAGAGATGCTGTTCCTTGTGTGTGAGATAAGAACAGAGCCTGATCATTGGGGTGTAGCTGCCTCAGGAGAGGCTGTTCTGTGATCAGCTGGTTGCGTGGTTGCACCAAGAGAGCGAAATGCGTAGTTTCACTGCTGTTCTCTGTGTATGTGTGGGAGAAAGGAACAAGGCTTAGTCAGCGAAGCATGGAGCTGCACCAAGAGCGTGAAGCACGTAGCTGCCCTGAGAGATGCTGTTCCATGTGTGTGTGTTGCATATGGGAGGTCAAGATTTAGTCCAGGTACCCAGTAATGTTTGGGAGCTTAGTAGTGTTTCTCTGTGTCTGAAGTGTGATTGCTGTCATACACTTAATGTGGCATGGTGTGGATATTGTAAACACAGCTCAAATGCTGTGAAGATTTAGTTAGAAAAAACTCTTTAGTCCTTTGTGTTTGTGATGTTGCTGGATGATACCCGTACAACAGAGTGTTCATCCTTGCTATTTCTGCTGCTGTGAGCACGTCTCAGTGCATTGGTAGAGATATTCCATAAGAAGGAACCTCGGACTGTGGTCCACCAGCAGAGTGACCAGAGTGGATGCAGGAACCATGGAGCACATTGTGGGACAAGCTAGAAGCTTGTGAAAGTATTGGGCCCAAACCGTGGGAGGCTAAAGACCCCATGGAGGTGTTGAAATATTGGGGAGAGTTTGTGCAAACTCCTCAGACATACTCTAAAGAGCAGCTTATTCATACTGAACACATGGTAGGATATCTATTATTTGCATACAAACTTGCAGTTGGAAAAAATACAGATTTTGAAAAACAGTTAGTCAAACAAGACAAGGACATGTTGCAGAAGCAGGCATTTGTGGTTGCTGCTGCCGCACTGCAATCTGAAATCTCAGTAAGTTAGGCCTGTAAGTAAGGTTAAGTTGTAAACTATAAGTTAAGTTAGGTATAAGTTAAATGTTGTTCCTTTGTTAAATTTTTAGGTTTAAGGTAAAAGTTAAGTTAGAGTACTCTTGAGTGCTGCTAAACTTTTAGGCCATATTCCTCTTATTCCTTGCCTCACTGTCCTTTTGTCACACATACACAGAAGTAGTTCCTGGCTTGTTTCTGTTTTGTTTGCCTGGATTTTATTTGGCTTTGTTGTTGCTTGTTTTTTCCTTGGTGTGCTTTAACTGTAGTAGAGTGAATCTTGCCAATGAACTTTGTTGTGCTGTCACTTAATATTAGATCTGATTTTGCTGATACCCTTGCTGATGATTTTTTTAGGTGATCTCAAACTCTTGGTCGTAACTTTGGATGCAGGAGATTTGGAGAAACTTTTGGTGCTAAGCCCTTTTCTTTTTTTAAATAGAATGCATTTAGAACTAATGCATAGGATACTAATTTGCTAGCCTTAGCTAGTCAGGGATGTGGTATTAAATACCCCACAGAAAATAATTAACCAGGGTCTGAGCGTCCATGGTACACCTTGTAAGATTGTATACAGCAAATGAAGAAGGAAGGGATGAAAGCAGCAATTTTTACTGGGGACGCTGATCCTCTGATGTGAAATCCGCGTCTGTTACTGTGAGAAATAGACTGATTAAGACTACTCCCCCAGCATATGAAAATGTAATAATGACCCTTTTGATTAATGAAACAGGAAATCCTCTGGATGAGATAATTGAAAAAATACAGCAGCTAAGTAAGCTTGGGGAGTGGAACCCCCAGAGAAGTGCTGGGAATCAAGAAAACCTACCTATTAGGCTTTTCACACAAGGAAGTAGCTACATGCCAGGGTTAAAATTCCAAGAGGAGATGCAGAAATCCAAGCAACTGTTAATGATTTATTACAAGCAGGTATTTTATATTTTCACCCCTGCTTTAGTAGCAAGTGACTTTGTAGTGTTAAATTCTGTACACCCACAGCACAGAGTGGCCTTACAAGTTGCTATTTTTATGTGTTTTTCCAATTAAAGTGTAACATGTAACTTGTGTTTCATTCTTCTAGAGTGGAGAGTTCATTCCATGAATCTTAAGGTATGTGCTGCAAGTTCTGGGGTATTACAAAAAAGAAAGTCAGCTTACTTGCAATAATGTTGGAGAACTACACTAAGCAGAACCTACAGAGTACAGGCTGGTCCGTGCTATCTTCTGGGAAGAGCTGCTAGTGAGATATCCACAGAGCTGCCCTCATGCTTTGATGTGAACAGAGCTAGCTAATTTGCTTCAGAGGAAAACTGGAGGGCACGGTAGCCAGGTAACCTCTACCTGGGAGATTGTCAAGGAGCTAAGCACAATGTGAGCTTGTCCACTGAGGTCCTGGTGGGACCTCAGTTCATCGGCTGAAAGATATGTCATGCTGTGCTATTGCAGAATACAAAGCAGAATACCCAGCTCCTACAGCAGTTTTCTAGAGTTGTTAGTGCTTCCAATGTAAATCACCAGGTTTCACCACGTCTGAAAATGATGAGCTTTACTGTTTTCCTAGCCTTGATCATAAGCCTATCTGCAAAGAAAATAAGGCATAGAGCAGCACAAGAAACTTAAGAAACATTTTTCATAGTTTGATGTAACATTTTAATTATACTACTTTATTTCTAATCACCACTTGAAGTAATTTTCATACTTTTTCTATTTTTGTGATTTGTAACATTATCCTGAGCTATTTTCACAATTAATTTAAAACAAAACTCAGTTTATATTTTCCACCATTGTTGAATAAAACTGTTGTTTTAGAAGTTATCTTTCCTCTCCTTCTCAGTGTATGCCAATGTTGAAACAACACTCCCTTATTGTCCCTACTGACTGTATTTTGCTTATCATTGTATTTGGCGTATATGGGCTGGATGCTTTCGGATAAAACTAAAATCCTCCTAATCAAAAGCCTCTTTGTATAGGGGGAGGATGAAAAAACCCGAACAGTTTTCAAATGCGTATTAGTTTGTTTTTACATTAATTTTACCTTTGTTTCAGAGGAGTTATTCTATAGTTGCACTGTTTTAAACAGTGGGAAAATTAAGAGCCATTCACTTTAGGCATTTGGAACACCAGTCCTTCTATTAGTATATTCCCTAGTAAAACTATTGAATCAATTTTCTTCTGAATTACGCCCTCCCTATCAATTCAAAGTCCTGCATAGTTCTACTTTTCAAGTGCCGAGGTATGGCATCAATCCTCTATGGAACCTGGTCCTATGGTTACTGAGGTGATAGCAGCAGAAACAAATCAGACAGTTACAATCACTATTCCAGGGGAATGACACTGGC
>NW_008236932.1:4746512-4755702 GCF_000691975.1 Corvus brachyrhynchos | reverse complement strand
AGGTCAGTGGGAGTAGCAGGTGGGAGTGGGAGGAGGCGGGAAGGTAACTGTTCCTCTGTTTAACAGGGTACCTCAGACTCATACTCACCTGGAACAGAACGTCTGGGTGACCCTGGCTAAGGCAACCAGAGAAGAAACCTTATGCCTTAGCCCTGCTCTGCCCCAGAACCCATTCACAACATGTTTGATCAGCGTCCCTCTCACTGCCTGTGAGCTGCAACAGCTGTGTAACAGTACCCCTGCATCTGCAGCCTGTCCGGCTACTGGAGTGTGGCCACAACTGTCTCACCTCGGGACATTTTCTCACCCTGCTTTATCCCCACAGGAGTTGCGGATTTTAGGCACCTTGAATGCAGATAGTTGTACTAACTTTAAATTTATTAGCACGAGGAACAGTCCTATAGCTTGGTGGGTTAATGCCACGATACCATGGTATCAAAATGCTTCACACTGGTGTAATTCAACCACAGCCCAACTAACCCTGAGTTTTACTACACATATGCAACTCTCACAAGGTATCTTCTTAATCTGTGGGGACCAAGCATGGGCTGAAGTGCCAATGGAAATTAAAGGTGGTCCATGTACCTTGGGAAAACTAACACTCTCCAAATATAACTGTTGCAGTATGGATCCAACAAAACCGAACTCACCACCAACGTACTCGGAGCCACACATGCTTCTACTCCTGACTGCAGAGATACTGTTGAGTTCTGGAACACTCAAGACAATCACTGTCTTTTTATTGGCTCCTGGGGTTGCTAGTGCTAAAGCACTCACGAGCCTGAATAAACTTGGCTGTTGGTTAGCAAAGTTTAGCAATGCTACCGACATAGCTATATATGATTTGTTAGTTGATGCAGACAGTATTAGACATACTACACTACAAAATTGAGCAGCAATTGATTTTTTGCTTTTAGCAGATGGACATGGATGCAAAAATACTGACAGATTATGTTGTATGAACTTAAGTGGTAATTCTAGCTCTGTCCGTGCACAGATACAGAAATTACGGACACTTGCTCAGCACCTTGTAGAAGAAGACACCAGTTGGAATCCATTTGCTGGATGGACATGGGGTTGGAATTGGTTAAAAAAGGGATAAGTATTACTTTGTGCCTTAAGTATTGGGATTCTATGTATTCTTTGTTGTATTCCTTGTTTAGTATCATTAATGCGATCTTTAATAGATGGCATGTTGCATCGTACTGTTGTTTGTATGATGGAATATTGACGAGTTCCAACCGCGGACCATGTGGTGACATGTGTCAGGGACTGAAATCGTGTCTAAGGCCCTGCCATGTTTGGGCCACTGCTGTGCACGTTGACCAGATAATGAAGAACATACAGTGCAGAAAACCTTACTGTTTAACTGGTGGGAACTTGACCCTTAAGAGAAACAACGTATTGGTCAATCAATGGGACATTAACCTAGGAAAGAGGAACAATACACAATGGAGCTGGTGTTAGCATGGAGGTGGTATCGTGAGCCATTGTGGCCTCATCTTACGTGCTGGCCACGTGTGCGATGACATCGTAACTGGAAAAATTCCACTCTGGAGGAGGAGATAGAAGGCCTGGTTCTGGGGTGAAGGGATGAGAAGGACAAAATGAGTGCCATTTCAGTCCAAGGGATGCCCTCATTGTGCCCTGCCTACCTGCCCCTCCTGCCTGAGCACCAGGCTCCATTTGCTTCCCCTGCTCAGCAGCTTTTCAAGAATCATGGGGTCAGTATGATTTGCTACAGCAACTAATACAATAAATTTGCTTTGCAATCACAATTGCGTTTCAGATTTTTTGCACATGGGCATCCTCCAGAATCCGTAACGGAAGTTTCTCCTCACCCATGACTACAGGGACTGTGTGGTTGCACCCCAGGGGAGAAATGATGGACAGCGAGGAGAAGGGGAATCTCACCTGGCCAGAAAACCCACTCTTGACCCATCTTCTCAAACAAAGCAAAGCAACGCTCTTACTTCTCTCCACCACTGAATCTCCTCCATGAGTCCTTGCTTTTCTTCAGTATCTGCTCCTTCTTTCTTTGTTCCTAGAAAGTCTTAGATCTAGACTTAAGAAGCTCATTCACATGTTTTTAAAGCATTTGCAGAGAGGAAAGGGACAGCAGCTACACCCCAAGGCTCATGTCCCGTCAGTCTCCCATGATGGAGCTGGCTTGGGATGCTTGGCTGTGGAGGGTAAACCTGACCACACGTGCTGCCATTAAAGGCAGCTGAGAGGACAGGCTGCACCTGTAGCTGCCAAGTGTTGCTGTGAGGCTGGAAAGTCAATCAGTTAAAGAGGCACCTCAGTCCCAAAAATCCACCCACCAACACACAAGCAGGAAACAGATGGCAGTTCATGGCTGGGAGAGTGTTTGGAGATGCAAGGATGAGTTTCTCAGGGATCCCCATATCTCTGGGCTCTTCCCATCTGCTCTGCCTTCAGCAGAACCACCAAAGGGCCAAGGGGCTTGTGGCAAATTTTCCTACCACACTGCATACCTGGGCAGCTGTTCCTGAGTGCAAGGACCCTTTTTCTCCGCTTCCCCACTTCCCTGCAGATGCTAGAGACTGAAAAAAAACCTTCTGAGACTATGTGATGATAACATGGATTTTATATTTCCATACTGAGGTGGACAAAAGTACTTGCAGAGAAGAGGTGTCCTATGAGTGTGGACAGGCCTGAAACCATCCAGCCTTCCCCACAGGCTCAGGTGGCCTTAGCAGACAGAGCTGTGGGATGAGCTCTGCACAGAACTATGGCAGCACAGCCAGCCATTGCTCCACAGAGAAGGCTTTCTACCCCCTGCTCTGCTGGTCTTGTAGCAGTCAGAATAGCAAGAATAATGGAGTTATCTATGTGGCTATTAGGAAGCTCAGGGTTTGAATTGCCAGGTTTCTGATGAAAGGTCTGATGTAATTTCTCAGCTTTGAAGGGCTGGAACACAGGGGAATGGAAATAAGGTCAAAGGTCAGATCTGTGAGGAACTCAGGAGCCCCTCCTGCCAGAACCATCCCATCCAACTCTTGCCATGGACAGGAAGAGCAGTCTCCAGTAGGATCAGCTGGAAGGTGCTGGCCACAAATACCTCACATGCCCCTGAAATCTCTCACTGCTCTCCCCATGTCATCCTTCATTTGGGCAGGGAACAGAGCCCTCCACAGCTGGGGCAGGGATTGCAGCTCCCTGCCCAGGGTCTTTCCTCCTTCCTGCGAGTTCCCACTGCCCTTATTCACCAGGGCAGGTGACCTGGAGCTTTTCTTGCAGCCCTCTCATGTGCTGCATGGTGAGCCCTAGGAATACACAGCCTTTCATGGCCCCAGAAGGACACATGGGGGAGAGTTGAAGTGCTGCCAGAGTGAGCCATGTCCCCGCTTTCCCCCAAGACGTGCTTCTCTTCCTACCTCACTGTGCTGGCCTAAAAGACTGAGGAGGCCTAGCTTGAGGGAAAACATGATTCCTGAGGAGCACAGGTTCCAGCCGTTGGCTGCTTACTTGTTTCAGACTGGAGACACCCTTCTTCCCTAAAAATCTAGCATGGGAGCATAAGCTTCCACATTTGCCATGCTCTGAGTAAGCATGATGTTAATGTTTGCCATGCTGGAAAGTCTTTTATGTTTGTTTGTCTTTTGACAGGATCTTTTATTATGACTAGTTTTACGATTAGATCTCAGCCAATGCTCTGCTCAGTACCTTGGTAGTTTGTACACAAATATTCATAGGCTGTTCTGTGTGCCAGGAAGTGAAAGATATTAATCACAGATCAGCACAACCTGCTCCTTATCATTTAGGTCTTTGTGTGCAGGAGAAGATCTCTTCTCTGTTGGTCTTTCTTTCGCTCTTGAATACTTCTCTTACATGAAGTATTTCAAGGCCTGCAGGACAGGGCAGCACATCAGAGGTAGAAGAGGACAGCTCTACTTGTTGACATTACATTGACAGTGTTAGACAGACCAAGGCCTTTCTTTCACTGGGGAAAATAGCCTTTAGGCTAATGAACTAAAAAAATAATTTACCTGAAAAAGCCTGCTTTGGGCCTTCTCATGAAGTCCCTACTTGGTCATCAGACCTACTTTCCAGGGTGGCTAGCGGAGATATTTCAGATGCAGTTCTAGTTGTCTAATAAAATTATGAAACTTCCCTTTCTTACGCTGCATTCTTGGTATTTGTTTTTTTACTAAATCCATGGATTTATCTAAAACTGATTGGGGTGCACCTTGGAAAACATTAGGGTTTTCAACCAAAGAGCAAGAAAAAACCCTTTTTGTTCAGTAATAAAAGCCAAAGTCATCTGTCATATCCTGCTAAACTCTGTTCTTGCTGTGATGAAGATAAAATACGCACACTGTAGTTTTTCAAGGTGAGTATGGAAATTGAGCTTCAGAGCTATTTGTAGATAGGCAGTTCCTGCTAAGGAGCAATACGCTGCACTTCCAGTACTCAGTGAATGCTCCGTAATGTGTTCTCTACCGTAGAATGGCCCACCTAGCCTGTTTCCTGGGCTGTAAGGACACATCACTCTTGCATCTCAGTTAGCAGGCTCTTTTGCCAGTATCTGCTTCTCCAGTAACAATCCAGGCAGTCCCGCAGTAGAAACCTCTTGCAGGACTCCAATCAGTGTGCCAGTGGGGGCTGGTAAATTCAGTCTGTGTTCATCATTGACATTCAGAACACACTGATCAAGGTGTGATCCTAGACTAAGTGACTTGATAACTTCCCTTTAATTGCTTGAAGTCATACTCCTGGGACTCTACCTGGAACGTTGATGTCCAGGTTTTAACAACTCAACAGCGGTACCAACAAGTCGGAGAGAATCCAGAGGAGGTGCACTGAGATGGGTGAAGGAGCTGAAGCACATGACATACATGGAAAGCCTAAGGGACACAGATTTGTTCTACTGCAGAGTAGAAAGCTCAGATCCAGAGGTGCACAGTGGAGAGGTGAGAGACAGGCATTATTCACAAGTTACAGAAAGGGAAATTTCAGTTGAATATAAGAAAAATTTTCACTATGAGTGTGGTTTGACTGGCCCAGGTGCTCAGACAGGGTTCTCCATTTTTGGAGACTCAGCAAGATCCCAAGTAACTTCCTCTAGTTTCTTCTGCTTTGAGAAGGGGTTGGACCAAAAACCTATATGTTTTCACATTTTCACATTTAAGTTATTCTGTGACCTCATCTTAGACCTGAACTAAGTGCCATGCATGAGTGATAAGGCGGCTTACAGAGAGAGAGCAACTTTGCAATTATGTATGAAAAGCCCCCAGACACCTATAATATCCATAGTTTGTATTTGATCTCTAGCAGACAAACAACTTTTTAAAATAATTTTCCTCAAATCATGAAAGTCTCAATCTCTAACATATAGGTGTAACTACTGGGTAAATCAGGAAGGCAGTAATACATCCATAAAGACCTTTCACCATGGATGAAGGCAGAAATAATGATAAGTAATGCTTGGTCCCTATCTGTGATTTCCCTATTTGATTATTTTTCTTTTATATTCTTTTGTTTTCAGGTAGTGTGTCATTGTTCTCTATGACAGCAGGTGTAGATTGCTTAAGTGCATGTAAAATAATTTCAGTCTGCATGAAAGCTTCTCTCTAGCCTAAATTCTGCACTCTGAAAGCATAAACTAACTAATTTAAAACAAACTGAAAGGCAAAGCCCCATTAATACCCTTCTCTCATACTCTTACATGTTCCACCTTAGCCTTCTCAACAAAATGGTTTGAAAGTACCTTGCCCCACTGATTACACATATTTATTTTCTGTTTTCATAATGTTTCCCCTCCACAGGTTTTTAAAAAATGAACAATTTTACATCCACAAACCTTCACAGTTAGGTAGTGTTAATATCCCCAGAGTATATATATAATTGTGGAAAAATTCAAGCAGACATGATAACGGAGCTTGTCTTTCAAAACTCAGTGACAAAGCTAAAAGATCACAGAATCATTAATGATGAAAAAGATCTCTAAGATAATTGATCCAGCTGTTAACCCAGCACCACCACGTTTACCACTACACCACTACAAAGCACCACTTCCACATGTTCTTTTGAACACTTCCAAGGATGGTGATTCCACTACTTCCATGGGAAGTCTGTTTCAGTGACAACCCTTTTGGTGATGGAATTTTTTCTAATATCCAGCCTAACCCCCACCTGGCTCCACCCTTCCTCCAGGCAGTTGTAAAGAGTGACGAGGTCTCCCCTGAGTCTCCCCCAGGCTAAACAACCCCAGCTCCCTCAGCTGCTCCTCACACAACTTGTGTTCCAGAGCCTTCACCAGCTCTGTTGCCCTTCTCTGGACTCGCTCAATGATTTTCTTGTAGTGGGGAGCCCAGAACAGGACACAGAACTCATGGTGTGGCCTCACCAGTGCTGAATATAGGGAGAGAGTCACTTTGCTGGTGCTGTTGGCCACACTATTGCTGACACAGGCCAGGATGCCATTGGCCTTTGTGGCCACCTGGGCACATGCTGGCTCAGGTTCAGGCACTGTTGACCAGCAGGTTGACCTGTTGACCACAAGTCCTTTTCTCCCAGGCAGCTTTCCAGTCACTGTGCTCCAGCCTGCAGCACTCTGTGAGGTTGTGACCCAAGGGGACTTCACCTTGTTGAATCCCTTTGAACCAGCTTTGCCTCCCCACTTTAGAATGGAAATTTGCACTGAGTATAAGATTACTTTTCATGGGCTAAATGATACTTATGATTCACATCTGTCATTTCTCCAAGCAAGGGCTAACTCAATGAACACTCTTTACTTAAAACAGCCTGCTGAAGAGGATTTTCAGCTAGTGTCAGACTGCACCAACACTTAACAGAGACGCAAAGAATGAAATGGCTTTATTTTTTAAATTGTTCTTGTTAACAAATGATTCATCTCAAATACCATGGTACCACTGTTTCTTTGTTGATGCTCTTTCCCTCCAGCCCATGTGAGAAACAGAAGGCACAATTCCTTCCACTCAGACTGTACAGTTCATAGCACCTTTGAGAAGAAAGTTTTCTGCTCCTTCAAGCTTTGGATTTGCTCTTGTAACTTGAAGTGTCTTTCTGTTACTCTGTATCTCAGGTTTTTTCAGTCCTGCCTGTTAATTATAAATGAACACTGTGCCAACTACCATTTCATATAAGAACAAGTAGCAGCTAAGCTTATGTGCAGTTTGGATTTCTAAATGTATTTGCATAATAATAAGATATAAAGGTACTCCCATGCACAGTTATCAAACCTACCTTGATTTCATTGTAAGATAGTTATTTGATCTACTGAGATATTTTAGGAAATCCCCTTCTAAGGCTACCAAGCTCTGCCTGTCAATCTTTGCTGCTTATGTTAGATGAAATGTTTTTGGTGTTTTACTTTGCACATAGTGATTGAGAAGATGTGCCATAAATAAGTACACGAATGGGAATAAGGCAGTTCTGTTCACTTGTCTTTTTCTCAAATTGACTTTTTCTTTTTTTTTTTTTTGGTGGAAAGGGAAAGAACGGGAAAGGCACTGACTTCATTAAGATCTATAGGTATCTCTGAGCATAATGGCAGTTTCACTGTTGACTGCAGGACTGGTCTGCACTAAAGGGCTTCTTTGAGCTGAAGCCTGTACATTTAGATTTCATCAGCAAAAGTACTTTCTGGTGCAACTGGCTTGTAGTATTTTCATGCAAATGACATGGAGGATAAAACTGGATCTGAACTATAAGATCACTAGGCAGATTTGGTGTAGCAAACACATTGCAAAGAATAATAATCATCAATGACAGGAGTGAGCTGTGATTTCTTCCCACGTTGTGCAACATTTTTATGCAATATTCTTCCTCTTAGCATGTGATTTCTTCCCACATTTTGCACTGCTTATCTGCACATTCTTCCTCTTAGCATGATGCTTTTTTTTCCGAGATTTTTCCACTAATACCATGTATTACAAAACAAAGAGAAGCTACATTGATATATGGTCAAAGGTTCAATTTAAGGAGATTAAAAGCTCTGAATGGAACTAGACACACATTTGTTCTACTAAGAAAAAATGCAGACTTCATAATTTTTAAACCAAATCATCATTTTAGTGGTGTGACTCATGACTTCAATGGTAAAATGGGGCAATATATGCACAGATGTATTTAACTGCATGTCTTCATCTTTAAATCCCAAAAGATAGATAATCTGCAGTATAGTGTATTTGGGGAAATTGCAGCTTGGAAATTGTCCCAGTTATAGGCTTTCTGCTTTCTGAGTTTTGTGGCAGCTCATGTATACACACATTAGAGATTTTAATAGCAGCACAGCTCACATAAAGTTAGCTGGGGTCTGAAAAGAGACAGATCTTTTCAAACTGTTAAGTCTCATTCAACATGATTTCCAAAGAAGGCAGGTGAGGAACTTGAAACGCCCAGACTATTGATATGCCAGTTATTGTTACTTGTCTAACTGAGCCTTTTTTTACTAATTTTCTACACAGACTGTGCTATGTGGCTTCTGCTGATGGTTTATGTCTGGTCAATTTGCCAACATAGACATGTATAGAGTTCCTTTTGAAAGCAGCTATGAGCTTGATTCAGGAAAGGTTGGTCAGGAATTAGCAACACCCAAAGGAACAAGAAGGCCAACATTTGAATAATTTGCATACATTCTCTCTTTAAGCCATAATTACGGGAGTGTTTTAAGTGCAGAAGGTGAGGCACAAAGAGATGAAAGATCCTACACAGGTGTGCGCCTGTGATTTGGACTTTGCAGCAAACTCTGCAGAAAGTTACAGCCTTTCTTAGGTCTTTTAGAAGATAGAAAATCTCAAGAAAAGCAGTAACTATGTGATTGTAAGTTTGAAATACTTGTAATAAGAATATTTACTGAAAACAAAGCAGAAGGTATTTACACATATAGTCTTTTAACCCAAGCACTTACGACACAAAAACTTCATACACCTAGGAAGAAAATAACAGAGTGGTAATTCATAAATGAAGAAAAAATTGAGGCTTGCTGTCACCATTCCTCAGCCTAAGATCATAGGTGCTCTTTATTACCTGCATAATAATACTGTAAGATTCATCACAACACACTGTTTCCCAGGTATGAAAGACCCGAGATGAAGATCACATCATTGAGTATTCTCTGAGAAACCATCCAGGATTTACAGAACAGCATAGTGAATGACTCCTCTGCTGAGGCATGCTGCTAAAAATATTTCTTTCCAGT
>NW_008236932.1:4720436-4746502 GCF_000691975.1 Corvus brachyrhynchos | reverse complement strand
TGTACTTGGTATCCCTCTGTTACCAAAAAGCAGTAAAATAAAACTTTTAAACACCAATGTAGCATTAAGAAACAGACATTCTTTATTTGGCACCAGACAGATGAGGGGGTATTTCCTCCAAAATACTGTGCATCCTGAGTACAGAAAAGGCTCCTGTTTATATATTATATTTTACGTACTATTGATAGGTTTTTCAGAAGAAATACACATATGATAACCACTTCCCCAGAGTCACTAGCACATATTTCCTCCCAGTGGTGCATGCATTCTCTTGCCCCAGGTGTCCCTCCAGTGGTCTCTGGTGGCTGGGGATCCTGAAGTTATACTTGACCGCCTGATGAACTTGGTACTACTTCCCAAATTAGGAGAAAAGTTGGCATCACTGGCCTAGTTCATTAACTTGCAAGTCCTTAGACCAATAAAATATAGTTTCTTATTCCTTTCTTTGGTTAATGTTTATTGTAGTTTTAATTTTATGGTTTCATAGGCTAAAGATTTTGCAAAATGATCATCATATTAACTTGCCAGGTACAAACAACTCCTCCATCTCTCCCATATTCTTTCCTGTGTAGTGGTGGGGAGGTTGTATAACAAAATTGTTTGAAATGTTGTCACTGTCCATGCAACTAGTCCACAGTTTCTCTGCATGAAGCCTATGTAGCAACATGCCTTGACATGAGAAGTACCACAGGAAACTATGTAATCATCTATGGAATTTGAGCAAGCTGGACAATCTGCTGTCAGAATCGGAGATGTTTTATGTATCTGTGTCTGCAGAATCACAGGCTTCTGTCCAGTACACCTGCATGCCCAGTATTAGACAATGATTGTCTGTGCTCCTTGCAGACACAAGCGCAATGTAGTTTTCATTAGCAGCTCCTTTCTTGGAAAGTCAGTGATATGAATTGATACTTGCACATTTGTGACCAACAGCTTTTAGACTCTCTAATGTGGAAAATCTCAATCTGGACCAGAAACCATCAGTTTGTACCACGGGGGGATTGCCCTGCTTACAACCCCAAGAAACACTGGTTTGTGACAGACTGCTGTTGACCACAGATAACTGATTTGAGGGCCAAATCAAGTCAGGACAGTAGGACCACCTTACTATCAGTCTTTGTGTAATGCAAGGTCAGAGGACCTCAGAGAGTGAACAAAAGCCCTTATCTTTTCTGTTTGAGTTTCAGATCATTACCAGAGGTTAACACAGGTGACAAGCATGTCAATTCCCAAGCCCCTGACATCCAGACATGTGCATTCCTCAGAATGGGAAGGAAATTACAAAATGCTGGCTATCTGCTAAATCAAATGCCAGCCCAACATTGATCTACCTGGTCTCCAAGAACTGCAGATGATCTCTTACTGTCAGAGGATATAGGGGGATCACACAAAAAATATTAGACAGAGCCGTTTTGTAAGCACGATGATAACAGTAGAGAGAAAAGATAATTTCTCTTGATGCCTTAATTAAAAAGGCTGTACCCTGTTTTTAAGTGCAGCTTTGGTCTCCTGCTTGAATAGCAATATATTTTAAAGCTATATTTCACAGCAAATAGAGCTTTAGTGAAACTTGCTGTGCTTCAGATTAAAAGGAAATGCCATAAAATTTCCCCAGAAATATTATTGTTGAATTATTGTGAAAAGGAAGACCTTTAACTATAGCAGATACAAACAGAAATGACCCAAGATTATTAACATTTTGTGTTAATTCCCATTTACTTCTTAGGTTACATCAACTACTTGAACTTTCTGCTGGATCAGAAGGGAAGTAAAACACGGCACATTAAGTTAAAACCAGGATACGCAAGAAGACAGATGACTCTGGGTCATACTCCAGCATTAATTTCCGATGTGTCCTTGGGTAAGCCAAACAGAATGATTAATCCCACCCAGTTATCATTGCAGTAATGCCTAATTAAAACTAATTGTGTAAATTATTCCTGAAGAGGGGGATTATTTACATGTATTTAAGTTGAGTTCTATGCTCCTCTGCAGACATGGCCCTCTCTCTCTCCATTTACTACGGAAGAAAACTATGGGCTCACTTAGATGTTTACCTTGTGCCTTATTCAGAGATATGTAACATATGAATCTGGGTATTAGTTATCTTTAAGTTCTAGTTTGGACTTCGTTTAAGTTTATTATCTCTAAACCCATGTGTTTAAAGCATATTTATTCCTCTTTTCAACTTGTCTTCTACAGCTAAGTGTTTAGGTCTTTGGAGACGGGACTGTCCCTCAGTAAGTGCATGCAGTACCACACAAAACAGAATTCCTGGGGAGTTAAAGCACTACTGTAAGATAAAAAGTATTGGCAACCCCTTCTCTGGCTCTTGTAATGGTGATACTTGTCTTGCAGTCTGTAGTCTGGTGGTTACACTGCAGTCTAAGCTTTTGTTTCAATCAGAAGTGAGTTTATTTGCTGGTGGAAGTGACTAAAAAGTAAAAAATCAGAAAGAAAGAAAACTAAGAAGAGTTTAGATCAGCTCTTTTTAAAAATTTTATTTAATCCCTTGAGTTGGAAATAATGTAGTACTCACAGATACAATAGCTTTCAACTGGCTCTTAGCTCCGATGAAAGTTTTACCTCGTGTTGTCAGAATAGGTGAATTCCAGCACATGTTTAGAGACAGAGTAGGAACCTGACTAAGAATGTGTTTTTTGAACAAACTTCTGTTTGTGGATCTCTTCCTGAAGTTTTGTTTTGAATGTCACAGGCAAGGGAGTATATCTCCCTTCTCTGTCTTCTATCCACTCTTAGATCAGCAGGGCCTTAGTCTCACAACCACTAGCTGCGGGGAAGGACCATGTAACTGCAATAAGTTGTCCATATAAAGGATATATATATGTGCTCTGGCATAAGCACAAGACATCTTGTGGGAACATATCTGCCCACAGAACAGCCACAGTAGTCCCGCCAGCTAGCAGCCTCACCTCTGGTCTGCAGCTCAGGGAGCCCTGTTTAAGACAGTGGAAGGATAGATGAATGCAGTCCATTCTTTAGAGGCGTCTGTGGGGATGGGTATTTCTTGGGAAAGAGAGAAACTTCATGAAAATGAATTATTTTTACCCCAAATCTGCTTTCTTTAGTATTTACGTCCCCAGTTTGTTGCCTGAAGAACACCTGCACAAATGTTTACACCTGCTTTTGCAGTGGGGCCCACACAGAGAAAAGTGTGAGGTGAACACAGTTCTGTGTGCCCCAGGAGCAGATACATGCCTCTGGCACCACCAGTGCCCAGCTGCCCAGACAGCAAGGAGCTGCATCCCAAGCTTGATTTATTATCTTTGTCACTTCTTGCTGTGTAGAGTATGGCATTATAAACACTATGATCTTTACAGCAAGGGCTACCTTTTCATTCTTTGTCAGTGCAACATCAATCATTGTGGCATCCCTATCCATGCCTGGAGTTTCTATGCATTACCCACAATGTAAATAGTAACTAAGAAAAGTAAGTAACACCTGTGTGCCAGTAGCTGAGTTTTTTAGGGTGTTTATGTCTGTAGTTCATAAAGAACTGTGAAATCCTCCCTTTTTAAATAGTACTTTATAAATCTCAAGTTATACACTTTTCAGAATTTTACCCATTTTTAAAAACTATTTTGCAGTTTTAGCTATGAATGATTTTGCAGTTTTAGCTATGCATGGCAACCATTCTTTTCCTGAGTTGATCTGTAGATAAACATCTGAATACTACTCTGGGTAAACTCTGGGGTAAGCATTAAGGACACCATGCACTGCACGGTCAGCTGATGCCACTGTGACAGTGATGACCCTTGAACCCTGCAGCAGTCCATTATGTAAACCTGACACAAGCCATGGATGACCAAGACACCTTCAATCCTGCAGCTGCAGTCCTTAGGTACTCCTCTGTCAGTGGTGTTGTGTCCCAGATTTAGTTGTATGTCAGATGAAGTGGAAACCCAGCACCCCTGACCTCCCAATGACAACAGCCCACACAGAGCCAGCTGCCCTTTGACTCTGAGCCAGTACTGGTGCAGAACAGGAAGACATAAATTTATTCAGGAAAGGAGACAGAACTGAAGGATGCTAAGCTAAAATTTATTCACAGGACATAGACATGGCAGTAATCTTATCTTACAGCTGGCATAGGTCCTGCCCAAGTCCTTGTAGCAGCAAAAAATGAAGATACCATTGCTAAGATTATTTATGTGGAAAAATGTAATTGGATAAATTCCTTTTTCATTAATGTTCCAACAGAATAATGTAATGGCTGGGAGAGGTCACATTGCCCAGTCTCAATAGTATTTATCACATGAGGAGCAGAGAAATATGGGCTACAGACTGGATACTTTTTCTTAACTGTTAGTTTCAAAAGCACCTTTTTGTGTAGAATCAACAGCAATAATGAATGAGCTGAATAGCTCCGTCTCATGATGGATGCTGCTATGTAAATTATGAAAATATGCTTGTTCTTAGAATTACAAGGAGTCCCAGGAACTTTAAGGTCCCTTCCAACCCAAGTCATTCTATAATTCTATGACACACAGGATAATAGCAAAAAAATACATTATAACCACTTTCCTTAAGTGGTTCCATGATACTAGACAAAATTGTGTGGGCCTGTTTATAATTCTTATCCCCAGAGTCAGTCTGCTGTCATTTACTTGTTCTGTAACAGTTTACATGGTCACTTCAAGCAAAGACCCTTGAACAATCAATATTCAAGTGTGAAGCTCCACTTAAAGCTTGGGCTCAGGCAGCTCTTCAATAAGTTTTGCATTATTTACCCCATTGTTTCCGTGGGAACCTCTGACTCTGCTGCTAGTAATTGAGAAAAGAAAGATTCAGAAAGTTCAGCTAAGCCAATTCAAAAGAGTGGCTGCAAGCTGTTTATGTGGCCTAGATGAGACAGAACAAAGGGAGCTTTAGTAGGAGACAGGATGGGAGAAGACGTAGTCTTTAAAAAATAAATCTGTATACCATAAGAGACAAGTTATATATTTTTAGCATATTGGTCCCATCAGTCCATATAGGGCAAAATTCAGCTGAAAGTACATACCACTCTTACAAAATCTCCAGGCAATATTGAAACTCCCATACTAAGGACAAAATTTACTTGACTGGGTTAATTGCAAGCAACACACAAACCACATGTGAAATCAAGAAGCAGCAATGCTTCTTTAACTTCAGCCAGAGCACAAAGAAACTGAACCTGGCCACACTCATGGTTTTCCCTTGCAATATACTGTATTTCTTGGGCTCCAGAGTGCCAGGGGTGCCACCTATGTGCATTACACTTGCTTCTGCTCCTTTATTGCCACATTAGGAGTGTATCTTTTGCCCAATAGAAATGAAGGTTGGGGCAAAGCTTCCTGAGGCTCTGTTTGCCAGCAGGGCATTCAATCCTACTAAAATTGTTACTGAATAAGATAATGTTGCCTCTGAAGTACCAAAACCAATATATCACGACTTGTCGATAGACAAGGACAAATGTCACTTTAAAGGTATTTTATTAATAGAAATACATATATAAATGAACAAAGAGATCCACTATTAAACTAAAAAAAGGAAATTTACTTTTTCTCAAAGGCAACTTGCTAGATTTGTACAGTTTATTTATTAAGACCACACAATTATAACCTATAATTTTATGAAGCATTAATTATAATATGAAAATTTGAAACCACTGTTCTTGATGCTGAGTTTGTTTGTGTAACATTCCTGAATTAATCCTACCAGGATTAAAGGAAACCACGCTAATTTTTGAGCAGAATCATGACAATTTTTTAGCAGACACTAGTTGCTTAGTTTTGGGGAATGATTTAATGGAAGTTCTCAACTTTGACAGGCTCAAAAAATATCCCATCTACTGTCTCTTTTAAAGCAGCACCTCAGTGAACTTCCGAAAGGAATATATTTGGCAAATGCAGCTTGATATTCTTGCTAGCACATGGAGTGATGACCATGCTGGTGTTCGTTGGTGATGGCTTGGCATGTTAGTGTTGTTTTGCCATGAAACCAAGGCAAGACATTGCAGTTCTACCCTACTCTATTGCTGATAAGATGGGAAGACAAAAACAGGAATGCAGAAGCTCAAGGATTTGGGGATTTATTCCTGTGTTGGATGGCTGGGTCATGTTACTACACTTGTGAGAAGAGTGAAGTTACTATCTTTAACTGCAAGATGAATCACTGTGCAAGTGCTCCTACTGCTCAGAGCCAGGGAGCTTTAGAAGTCCATTAGCAGGGCAAAAGGAGTGATAGAAGACAGGTTTAGACTGAGTGAAAGATTACTGATGGAAGACTTTTCACTTATACTACAAACCTGCTTTCAAAGTGATTTACAGTAAAGCTTGTGCAGAATGCTGCTGTTGAGTGTGGCTGTCACAGAGAAGGATGATGGTATTGGTTCTGGAGAGGGATAGATGAAAAGTTTCTTAAGTGAAATTTAACCAACTGCTGATCTCTCTGGCTGACATGAAGAAAAGTAATTTAGTCTGTAGCAATGAATCTCATTTACATCTGGGTGAAGTGGATTAATGCTTATGATATTCCTTTCTCTGAATTGTTCAAAAAAACTGTAAACAGAAATAAAACCTTAGTTTTTGTATCACCTTAAGGAGTCCATTAAACTTTGCATTCCAATTATCCTTTCAGCAAAATGGTGATAACTGTATCTACTTGCCTCCCTGAACAGTTGTAAGAATAAATTATTGTTCCTAAACAGCTTGCAGGCTGAAAAGGAATGAAAAGGGAACAGTTAATGTTAACATTTAGGAAAAGAAGAGCAGAGGGAAGAAAAGGTCACAGGTAAAATCCAGGTGTACTTTTTACTGTTTCCTTGCCCAGTATAGCAGTCACTTCAGGACAAAAGAGGCCAGGCACATGAAAACAATACTGAGACACTTCTGGCAGGATTTCCAGTGCAGGCCAGTACTACAGCAGTATCTGCTCATGGCTCATCAGGATCATTTCTCAGCATATGGAAAAAGCACATGAGAGTGGGGGTTGTTGTACAAGCAAAGGAAGAGAAGGCTATTCATTCATTTGCTGTTGCTTAACATGGGCTCAGGCAGTATTCTTCCCAGGCCTTCTTGAACACACCCTGGTACCTGGGAACACTTTCATACGGAACAGTTATGAAATACTGTGGCTGATGTAGTTCTGATAAGAAGCTGTAGCAATAGTTATAAACTGCTGAGCTCTATAGATAGCAATACACTTGGTAACAGGAAATGGGACATGGTTGCTTCACCTGTGCAATTAGTGAAGCAAGTTTTTACATGTTCATATACCCTTATACAAGCAAGAAGTGGATAGAAAGATCCTACTGGCACTTAGGCTCATCAAAATGCCATGGAGACAGCAAAGTATCAGAATGCACTGGGCAAAATAAAAGGGCTTAGAATGCACTACCTTCTTACAGTGAAATTCTCTAATACCTGTACTGCTGTGTATATAACCACAGCGCTGACAATGCTTCACTGTTGGAATGAACGGTATTACAGATTATTCTCAAGTTGGGATTGCTTTCTGCATCCATACAGAAAGGTTTTTGTTTTCTAAAATGTCTTTCAAACTAAGGAGCTCTATGCATGCTGGGCCTCTGCCTACAATCAAAACCAAACAAAGGCCAAATAATGTAAAATAATAGAGAGAAATTAAAATCTTAGTCACAGCATCTTGTGTCAACGTTTTGCTCATGTCTCTCAGCAAAGAGTTGTCATTTAATTTTTCCCAAGCACTGAGTTAATCTGCTTATGAATAGCATTTTCCCAGCTCGCTCTCCCCTCTGCCCCATCCATTTGATTGGAATCAAAATCCATGGTCTCACTGGCCATAAACTTCAGGTCAACGTGGTCAGGTTTTGTTTAATCACTACCAAATTTCACACCATTTGAATTCATGTGATCTGACAGTAATTCAAATTAGCTTTTTTTCTAAGAGCTAATATTTCAAAATTTTTTGCATAAATATGATCATCTTACTTTTACGAAGGTTTGTGAGAAACCTATTGTGCATATAGAAGGGGAAGGTGGAGGGCTAGCACTAGAATATCCCTGACCATCTGCTGGGGGGGCTTAGCACACAGTAGAAAAGCAAGACTGGGCAAAAATTGGAAAAGTTTCTCAAATATTTAAAAGTGTGACTCTAAAGACACAGAGACCACATAATTCCAGGGCTTGTGGTTAATATTTGTAATGGGGAGAAGCTTCTGTGAGGTGGTAGCAAGTATGATCTTGATGATGGAAAACCACTGCCCTGACAACATGAATAGAAACAAAACCCTACTCCTCTCTGAACTGGCTGCAAATAAGTACAGCATTTTAGTCCTGTCTGTTGTGCAAAAAGGAGATTTTTCTAGATCTCAAATTCCTAAAAAGTTTAGAATAAAAAATTAAAAAGCCATGTAAGTGGACATAAGCTGGAAGAAAAAGTTGGAAAAATATGTTGACCCTTGGTAAAGGAGGAAAAGGTTTGTTTTCTATCTTGTGTATTTGCTGGCATGGTTGGCACTGCGTGCATTGTAATCAAAGCCATTGGAGATACACAAGTGTTGCTGCAGATACTCTCAGTAAAGTTCTTAGCTAGTAATGACTTCTAGTGCTGCACTTCATTATGTATCAGCAGAAATACATTGTTCTGTGGACCAAACATTCCTGCACATTGCTGTGCAAGCAGGCCACTAATTCATTTCAGTGACAAATACAACTTGTAAAACATGATCAGGGTGTCTGTGTTTGGTAAGTTGCACACACAGTGCTTATTGCAAGCCAGACACACACATGGGCTTTGATAGTGTGCTACAGAACCACATGGCACATGCGTATGTTTCCAAACACTCCTGACAGCTATTTTTCTGAACTACATCCTTAGAACATATTCTGGTGACTGTCAAGATTTTTGAAGGCCTGCACCTCTCTGACTTGATTCCCCTTCACTGTTGCCGACACAGGCTGAACAAAAAATGTTGATATTTTTTGTATTTGTTTATTTGTTTAATAATAACCTCTGCTTTTTGTTTTGCTTTACCACAATATAATTTCATCCTCTTTTTTGTTATGGGATCTGTCTTCTCTTCTCAGCTATGTGAGATCTTTTCTCCTTTACAGCAGATTTTAAAGCAAAAATGATAATAAAAGGAAAACTCCTGTATCTATCCAGGAGAGATTTTTTTTCCATGCAGGCACTTCAGAAGACAGATCTCTGAGCCACAGACCTCCTTAGAAAGCCTGCCTTGCAGGAGATTAAGGCTGGGATGGAGAAGAAGCTGGAACAAGCAACATGTGCTGAGAAGGGTCTAAGGAGACTTGTAGCATGCAGAAGCATGCCAGAAGGCTTTCTGGACTTCAGCTAGTCCTCCAGGACTGAATACCTGGGGAGTTTACAGCTACCATAATCTTCTTTTTGCCTCGCCTACATCTATGGTAGACAATCTCAAACATGTATTTTAAGTATTACTTACCATGTACTTTATTTTACTGTCATTTGTATCACTAAGGCTGGAGTGCCTTAATTAGCTGTCTTTAGAAGTCAAGGGCCTGCAAAAGCATCTCAAATAGGAAGTAACAGAGATGAAGTTGGACTAAAATGAAGAAATTACTCATAAAACAAATTTTAGGCAGTGTAGGCTCTTGACTATTGAACACATACACAGCACAAAGCAACTGGAATGCTGGAAATTTTAGAATCAAGCTATAGCGAGTAGTGAGAGCACAAGAGTCTATGTGCTGTGTCAGTAAATGCACACATAAAGTTCTGAAAGTGAGCACTGGTGACAAGAGAAGTGCTTGGACAGCAGGGTCACTGAGAAGAGGTAGGTCTTGAGGTTCTTCAGCCTTTGAAGATCAAGATAACTCTTTGAACACCTGGCTCCTCATATCACTGTTCAAGGCATTTACAACAAACACAGCAAACAAATTATGCCAAGTCTCTTTTGGAGTACTCAGTGTCATGTTTTAAAGCAGACATCACCCTCCCTCTTACTTCAATCTCATTTCAGCCCATTTACCCAGGAATAGATCTCCATCAGCTGTAGAATGGGAGTGATATTCTGAAGGGAGAGAAAGAGGGGCAAATTCAGAGGAGGGTGTCCACTATAGCCTGTGTGGGGCAGCACAGGCAGTGTGCAGGGCAGAGGGAGGCCCTTTGAAGTCAGACAGGCTTTCCTTTTACACCCATATGTGAAAGGATGAGGTTCATGAAAAAGAGAAGTACAGATTCGCTGATTCAATTAGGAGAAGTGCATAGCACACAAAAACGAGCAAAATATTCAGGGAGCATTTACTTTGCTCAGGGACATCTAGATGTTGAGTGTATGGAAGCCAAAAGCTGAATCCATAGATAGTAATCGATACATGGCACAGCAAAAAATGTGTGGCATTTGTGATATTAATGTCACCCGTCATATTACCTCTCTGCTTTGAAGATGTTCTTATGGTGCTCCGTTGCCACTGAATACGAGCCCTGTTTTTGGGTAGAAAGGGTTTTTAACATGTTGTTTCCTTTGTGGCTCCGAAGAGGATATGATGTGTCTCTGAATCTCTGTACAATAGATAGGTCTGGCGCTTTACAACACTGGGAGAACTGGCTGCTAGAAAAGATTCCCATTCAGAGAAATGAGTGGATTAGAAAAATAAGAGAAAAGAAGAAAAGCTTTGGGACTAAAGGGGGAAAGTGTCTGAGATATGGGTATCAGAAAATAACTGTAGTATTTAGATACTAAACAAAGAAACAATATAATAGAAGAAAATTATTCTTCATGTTAGTGTCTTGAAAAAGAAGCCTTAGTTCTTTGGAGCCAGCAGATAGGAACCACTCTAATGTTATCAACTTTCTTAGAAAGTATAAAAAAGAGTCTCTTTCAATGAAAACATGTTGTAAAACACTTCAGTAACCTTCAGAATCACAAAACAGCTTAAGACTGTTGTAACAAATATTCAGTACTCCCCATGTCCTGAAACCATTTTTTGCTGTTTACAAAGCTCTGTAAAGTTGCTGGGGATCATTTCACTGTTCTACCAATGCATCCACTGAAACTGCCTTTACTTTTAAGTTGGTAACAAACAGAATAACTCAGTAATGTGCCCAATGAAAATGGGCACAGAGGTTACTTTCTTAAGGAAAGCATGGTTTAAAATTAAGCCCTAATTTAGAGGCATCTTAGAAAATTATTCTGTACCTTAAATACAGAAATAATTTTGTGATTTTTGAATCATTTATATTTCTGGGTACATGGGAACTACTTTCATTCTTATTTGCCAAAATTACCATAGCAAAATTAATTCAGCTACTGTGCTTAAGTATGTGGTTTTTGCTCTAGTATTTTATATTTGTTACATTACTCTAGAAGGCCTATGAAATGGATTTCTAAACATGAAATGGACATATCTATACCCCACAATATTAAAACTAAATGTTTTAGCTGTAACCTTAATTTCCCTTATTTATTGCCCCATCTTTGTTTACTGCTTTTGTAGTATCATGGCTAAAATCTGACAGGAAGCTGCTTGAGGAACAGTCTAGTCTCTTTGTAGTACCACAGAGAATGCAACACAGAGTAGAAGTAAAATGAAATTATAATAAAAAATCTAGAACATTTTGCATGTAAGTAGCTATGTGAATGATGATGATTTTATCATAGTACACATTTTAAAATTGCATTAATTGGAAGTTGTAGTGTTGGGAAAGATTTTCCTGGCCCTCAGAAATGTGGGTAAAAATTACAAACTATATATAAGAATGTTTGTATTCACTGTATCAAAGGAAATACTCTGTTAGCAAACATTCAATTTTGTAAGTATAGGTAAAGTAGGAAAAGGTAAATATAAATTAATTCGGCATGATCAGATATGAAACACCATATATTTCAGATACTACAGTGAGATTCAGGAGAGCAGAATATGGTTTTGTTTTGTTTTCAGTCTTTGCAAAAGCAGGTACACTGAGGTTTCTTTAAAACCTCGGAACATTTCTGGGATAAATAATGAAAATTTCAATAATTTCTTGGACATGTAGTATGTACTTACTTTAATATCAGGAAGTGGGTCTTTTTAATGTTGGGCCAGGCTTTGGGCTGGTATAGTTGAATATAGTTCCACTGCAGTCAGGGTTAAATACTAGGATACCAACAAAAGCATCCTGGGCTCCATTCAGAAGAGCATTGCCAGCAAGTCAAGGAAGGTGATCTTGTCCCTCTATCCAGTCCTGATGAGGCTTCACCTGGAATGCTGTGTCCAGTTCTGGGTTCCTCAGCAAAAGAGAGACATGGAGCTCCTGGAGCAGTTCCAGCAGAGGACTATGAGGATTAAGGGACTGGAGCATCTCTCTTAAGAGGAAAGATTGAGAGAGCTGGGCCTGTTCAGCCTCAAGAAGAGATGATGGAGAGGGGACCTCATCAAGTGACCTCAGCAAGTATCTGAAAGGAGGGTGTCAAGAAGCTGGATCCAGGTCCTTCTTGGTGGTGCCAAGCAATAAGACAAGGGGCAGTAGGAATGAATGAGGAATATGAGGAAGGACTTCTTTTCTGTGTGGGTGACTGAGCACTGGAACAGGTTGCCCAGAAATGTTGTGGAGTCTCCCTCACTGGAGATACTCAAGAACCATCTGTACACAGTCCTGTGCCCTGTGCTTTAGGATGACCCTGCTTGAGCTGGAAGCTTAGAACAAATGACACACTGTGGTCCCTTCCAACCTGATGCATTTGGTGATTCTGTGAACTGTTGGTGCGTTGCATCAGTATGGAGTCACCTTTGGAACACCAATTATGACAGTTGCTGACACGCTGCTTACTCTTTTGCTTTAGCAATACTTTGTCATGGACTACATATTTAATGTATAATAGCACGTATGAACATATAATAGTATCCTATCCACCCCTTAACCCAAGACATAGCTAACTGTGGTGATATCTATCCTTTAAATCAGAGGGGATTTACAAATGTGGTAAAACATAGCAAAGTAATTTATTTAGCATTTCCCAGAATTAGATAAATACTGTGGAAGTATTCATAACCATAATTTAACATTACTTAATTAATTTGCTTCATCTGCCACACCTTTTTCACACTTCCTTGATATTTAACTGTCTCCATACAAGGCAGAATACCTGTAGGCAACAGGTACAGAAGAATATTTGGGGGTACTTTTGCTGGAGCCTTAATGCTAACACAGCTAAAACCTTTAAGTATCTAAGTGTAGACTTGTACCAGTGTGCCAAACTCTGCTCTCACCCCTTTAAGTTTCCCCAAAGATTCTCAAAGAGGTTGCATTCAGACCTGGCTGACATGCCTGCTCCCCATGAAAGGTCTTACACCTGCTCCTTATTCCCTAGAGACGGAGAGAAGCACTGCAGCCAATACATCCCAATATCTTTGGCCACATAGCCCTCTAATCAAAGAGTAATTTGCTATGTAAATGTCTGAATCAGCCAGAGGAGTTTTTCTTTTACGCTTTGGAAAAGCTGATTATTTCATGCCATGCATAGCTGCATTGCCCAATGAGAGTTTATCACAAGTAGGTAACTCTGAAAAGACTCAGTGGTGAATAACTGTTCATGTGATACAAGCCTCTTAGGTGAGCTGCCTGCTCTCTCATGGCATTGAGAAACACAACGTCACAGCCCAATGAAAAGCAAGATAAGAGCACACAAACACATATGCAAGCAAAGAAATGGCTTTAGACTGCTAAGAAACATTGCCCATTTAACCATATCTAATGTTTGTACTCTCACACACACAAAACATTTGGTGCCTGAGTAATAATTCTATTTGCTTGAGAGGGAAAAAGAATGAAAGGGCAAAGGAAAGGTTACTAGAAGGGCATGCATAAAATGTTTCTTATTCAACTGTGATGAAGACAGCTGAAGACAAAATGCCTACTGATTTCTGCAAGTGCCCAGGACCCTACAGTAGTGATACACAGAAACAGAGAATAGCCTTTCCATATTCAAACTTACAACAATTACATGCCTGAAAAGAACCTTTAACTGTAATAAAAACCAGAACAAGTCACTAAGAAAAGGATGAGAAGATATAATCTTCTAATAGCCCCTTTTGGAGGATGCAGTAATTTGTATACTCTTGCTTCCTACTTGTCAAAATCAACTGTCACACCTTACACTGACACCATGGGCTTGGAATATGTGATGCAATGCAACGATGGCTCATGATGACAAGCATGCAAAATTAACCTGTCCCCTGTATTACAGCTGATCCACCCAGTTATGACTCACTGGTGAAGGACTGAACTTTTTGTCCTGAGGCAAAGGGCACAGCAGCTGTGTCTCCCAGACACAGTGCCAATGCTTTCATGACGTCTCCAAGTGCACTCAAGATAATACTGATTGAAGAGAAGTTTTCTTCTAGCACAGGGATTTTTAGGACAGACAGACAAGTAGAAGGCTTGCAGACAAGCGAAACAGACAAACAAAAACCCTGTAGCTTTCACGCTCTGGGCTGAGGTCTCAAACTTAAATGAAATTGGGGGAAATTACTCAATCATTTGTTTGTTCACTTTTTTCAATATCTGAAACAGATCATGGTCCCGAACAAGGTGAAATTTTGATGGATCCTGCAGCTGTTCCCATTGTTTCATTCCTGATGTCCAGCTTGATATCACTAACATTAACACAACAGCAACCAGCTGCTTATACTTCTGTTCCTGGCAATACTCTGGTCTCACAAATGTAAGCAGGGCTGATGACAGATACTGGAGGTTGCTGAGAGCAGTTGATTCCAGAAGCAGGTGAGTTGATATTTAATTTCAGGGGCATCCTTTTGGAAAGCATTCTACTATTCATCCATACCAAATCACATTCATTCCTATCTGTAAGTCTTTATGTAACAGTCACTCTCTGGGACAACATGAAAATCGAACTGCATAGAGAACTCCTGAGTAAAGCAGAAGTCACTACCAGAAAAGACCATGATGCTAAGAGCTCTATCCCCCCCATCTCTTCTACTGCTGAGCAGTGCCCAGCATGAAAACCAGTTCACATAACACCTAACAACTTAGTATTTACAACAAATTAAAACAGGTTCTGCTTAGAGAAAGGAAATTGTACATAGAATTTTGCTAATTCACTATTTAAAAAATCGAGTTCTTATTTCAGAGCTGGCTCCACTGTAAATAAATCAAAGTTCATCGTTCTCTCTCACCTGTTGTGCACCCAATTATAAGAATATTTCTTTGCAAAGAAATTTAGAAGAACATTAAACTGTGGTGCTTTTGTAATGGGGTTAAATGGTAACTGAAACTTGATAATTTCCTCAGCAGTTTTCCCCACATTTTTAAGGAATAACTCCTGTCAAGGACAATGTAACAACACAACAAAGGATGATCTTTCATTTGCGAAGAACAGGAAAATGCTATGGAAATACTGAATGTTTTTAGAAACAGAAACTCAGATAGCATCATTTATATCGGTTATCTAGAGAGAAACTGAAAACTCAGGTTTCAAACTGTGCCTGTCTAGACTCAATGTCTTCTGAGCCACTTAACAGATGCTTCACTGTGAAAGTGGTAATTAAATAACCACAGCAGAAATACAAATGACCCACAATACAGGAAGTTTGGCAGCTCAGACATCTCAGGTCACCCTCACTGCTTCTAACTGGATGCACACCACCGTGCAAAGCCCGAGTCTGCAACTGCTGCGGAAAATGTGCGTAAGTCAGAGTAGATGATCCCTATGAGCTGGGTAAGGAACATGGGAGGCACCAATGGGAAACACCCTCCCTGCAGGACCCCCCACTGTTTCAGCTAGTTTCGGCTCACGACACCCTGTGCACCTCCCAGTCGTGCAGGAGTAGCTACCGAAGTTGTGACCTGTTAGCCCAGTTCAGCACACAACTGTGAAATGGCTCTGCTCGTGCAAGTCCTGCGCAAAACAGTTCTTTTGTTCTGGAAAAAAACATTTCTCTGTTTGAAATAGCAGGTCTGGACTATGCTATAAGCACATCACACAATTTGGAACAGCAGAGCTTCTCAGATACAGGGGCCTGTTACTTGCAACTCCTTTAAAGAAATGCAGGTACAGCCTTTGCAGGACATGCACCTGTACTAGACATGGTAAATAAGAGGTGTTCCCAAAAAGACAGTTGGGAAAACTTGCTCAAGTGGTTGTGAAATATAGCTGCACAGCAGCTTTTATCATGTTCCTGTGACCTATATTATTGAGCTTAGTTTCACAAAATAAAGGAACTGGAATATCAGAAAGCATTGTGGTAAGATGGAGAAGCAGCAATAACAGCTAAACAAACAACTCTGGAATCATTCATATCTGATTGAAATACTTTGTTAACAACTATTTAGAAACAACTGTTTCTAAACCACTTCAGGAATAGCCACGAAAATAGCTTTTAAAACCAGTATTCTTAAAATGGCAGACAAATTTTCCTCTTAACAATTTTAGCTGTGTATTTTTGTCTTTAGGTTACACTGTCCTCAGGTTCTTTTAGCAGCACGCAGGTAGAATTTGAGCAAGTCAAGATGTCCCTTTCAATCAGTGCTATGAATCTGTGACTCTTTGTGACGAGAACCAAGCACATGGCTAGAATAGATGTCTCAGTGCATTCTGGCTACTTACACATAACCCTTCCGTCCATCCTCAGCCTGTACCTCCACTCATATTGTGGGAAACTGCATGCAAATACTCACAGATATCATAAAGGAGATCCCAGCACTCTATACGGGAGTGCAGAGTGATTCCTGGATGCTTGACAATTCTGTAGCGGTTGGGAAAGGTTCAAATATAACTCGTATCTGCGCGGCCATGTGGGAAAGAGGCATTCCTTAGGGATGCCTCTGACGAAGCTAATGGCTCATGCTCTAATTCCAGCCCTTGAGACATGAGCAGGAAACCCTCTGAGATACTCTGGACTATAATAATCATGAGTTATCTTGTCGTCAGTGTGTTAACGTGGACTTCAGAAATTGCTGGGCCACTCTGCTTCAAGGCAGGGCTGAGCCTGATTTCTAAGACAGGTATCTTTCTAAAGCACTTATTCCCTCCACTCTCTAAGCTTTGATAAGTAATGACCAAAACATCTTTACAGTTTTGCTCACCTATCTGGCCAAGGTGGTGTTGCTTCCAGGTTGTCATGGCTGTAGTAGAGAGAAAGGACTGTGAGCTTTCCAGCTGGTCCTGGATCTGCTTCTACAGAGCTAAGGAACCACTTCCTACCCTAGCCACCATTTTTGTACCATGGTGTCCAATGTTGGGGCCCAGGAGTTCCTTAAGGACTAATCTCAGCGTCAGTATCCATAGAGCCATTTAAATTTATTGTTTGTATCTGTATGTATTCTTGGAGCATCAAATACTTGTTCTTGGAAGCAACAAACATTACCTTTAGATCTAGCGTCCCATTCAGTCATGAAACGTGACTACTTAGTTCACTTCTGTTCCCTTGATTTCACCCTTTTCGGCTCTGACTTTTGGCTTACAAAAACATTCATGTTTTTGATCCTGTAGCCTAAGGGGACTCTCTTGACCACAGTTTCTGTTTTGTTGCTCCCCAACCAAATTCTCTCCCCCAATTCAAGCCCTTGGTGTATGCCTTTGGTTCCTAAGTCCCCAAACAACTTGTCCTTCATTGAATCCACTAAGACTTTGGAATGTGCTCTTGGCTATCCTTGCTTGCATTAACAAGAATGTAACACTTGTGCAGTAAAAAGGGTTAGAGAGATGCAAAGAACCCTGAGGGTTGGCTTGGGTCTAGCAGGTGGGAAAAGAAACTTGATTACATGTTTCTAATAGTAGTATAACTTGCACTTTGCAATTTTCAAGAAGGTTTGCACTGATGAAAACTCAGAAACCCTACTGTAGCATGAAGTTTACTCTTCTGAAAATCATGAAATATGTAGCTATCTAATCAATTTGCAATTTTCCCTGATTTTTTTCCTTATCTTTACAAAACTGAAATATCCATAGAAGACATTGGCCATTACGAGGTGATGTCAATGGCCAATTGAGTTCCATGAATAAAACAGTGAATTATAGTCCAAGTGAAAAGTCCATGCATAGTGTGTATCCAACTGCACAATTAACAATTAGTATTTTTTAAAGATACTTGTGAAAAAAATCCAAGTTTATTTTCCAAACTATTAATGAAAAACGTAAATTTTAAACATTATCTAAACAGATAAAAATGTAAATGTAAAGGACCTTCTTCTTCCCTCTCTATGCTTGTACTCAATATTTCTCTAATGTGTTTCTTGGTTAAAAAGAGCAATTATATTTTGATATATATTCTGCTCAGCATGTGAAATTCTATGTACATGCTGTTGTCAGATGAAGAACTATTTGCTCAGCTGGTGGGAAAATACAGTGTTTATGCTCAAAACTAGTAGCCAGTGGAACCACACAATGCTTACTGTACAGGATTGTGTTAAGCACTAACCAAGAAGAGGCGCAAAATAATGAAGTTACTTCCATATTTGGGAAGTAACACCAGTTTATCCAGCAGTCAGCTACAACTTTGGGCTTTACGACCACCAGAGGGAACCCCGGGATATAAGAACACATATGCAAAGGGGATGGAACATTTAATAATAATAATTTCAGGGAAATAATTATGTGTGTTTATTCCAGGAAAATCAATTAATATTATGTAAAATACAGTATAAAAGTGGGAGCTTTTCTACGCTTAACTCCACTGATGGAGATATCCCCTGTGAATCCAGTGCCATAATAAAGAATGCCTGCTTCTTAATGCTACATTCATGTTAAGGAGCTTTATTTTACTGAGTTTTGGTAATAATACCTGCTACAGATTTAGTTTTTAAAAGGAAGCTGTTTGCTTAAGGTTCCTTAGAGATGTGACTTTTAAAACAGAGAGATTATTTTTGAAGCAAAGCTATCCCCCAAAAAACCACCCAAACAACTTGGAGCCTATATATATATATATATATATGTATATGTATATATGTATATGAAAACAAGGCTGGTGAAGGGTCTGAAACACAAGTCCTGAGGGACTCGGGATATTTAGCCTGGAAAAACAGAGGCTCAGGGAAGACTTTATCACTCTCTACAACCTCTACAACAGCCAGGTGGGGGTCGGTCTCCTCTCCCAGGCAGCCAGTGATAGGATGAGAGGACAACAGTCTCTTAAACTGTGCCAGGGGAGGTTTAGGCTGGACAGTAGGAACAAGTTCTTCCCAGAAACAGTGGTTGGGCATTGGAATGAACTGCCCAGGGAGGTGGTGGAGTCACTTTACCAGAGGCATCTAAGAAAAGACTGGATGTGGCACTCAGTGCCATGGTGTAGTTGACAGGGCGGTGTTAGATCAGAGGTTGGAGCTGATGATCTCAAAGGTTTTTTACAACCTAGTTGATTCTGTGATTCTGTGAAATATATATAGATATAGATTATATAGATATAGATACACTGTTTCCTTTTGTACTTCAGATGTGAAAAATATCATAACTATCATACTGTTTCAGTCAGATGCTCTCACCCCTGATCACCACACTCTTTTTCTCATACCACCACACAGGGAGAGATTCCTGGCCATCTTCCTTGGCCTGTGGCTCTGCAATAATCAAAATACCACGGCCAGATGGCTTTATTTTCCAGGAGGTGAGGATAGCATGATATGCCTCAGAGGGAGCATGTAATTTTTTATAGGACATTTTTTAAAAATTAAAATGCTGGTGTATAGATATGACAATTTTGTGACAGTCTGTATATTGAAAAAGAATGTCTTTTCATCTCAGAAGACGAAACAAGGATAATCCTTGTTCTGAAAATTTCAAAATAAAAATGGATACAAGAGGAGGTGAAGGAATAAAAAGGGAGCAGATGAAAATTGAAAAAATGACCCGTTGACACGTACTTATAACAAAGCCCCATTGTTCTTGCTCATTGATAATTGGAAATTAAAAGGAGAAATTCTGGAGTAGGTAACAGAGGACAAGACAGAGCAAACATTTGGAGGTGGGACTTGCAGAACAAACCCTTATGAAATGTGGCTGCCGAAGTGAAAAGTAAGAACTTTGCAGGAGAGTCAGGAAAAAGCAGTAAAGAAATGGAAGGTATTCAGAGCATATAAAGGAAAAAGGTTGAAAAGGCCTGCATGAATAAGCAAGGTCTCCTTATCAAAATCAAATATAAAATGGAACCTTACAAGAGGTGGGAGCAGGACAGGCAGCTCAGAAGGAATACAGACACACTTTCTGAGCACATAGGGAAAGCCACAGTCCATCTGGAGTTGAATCTGATGAAGGATGTGAAGGATGCTGAAATACCCTATAGCAAAAGGAAGATCATAGAAAGTGTAGGAGACTGCTCAAGCAGGGAGGATACCTGGTGCTAAAGGACATGGATAAGACTGAATTACTCAGTGCCTACCTTCAGTGCAGGAGGATCAGGTTAGGGAACATTGAATGGTACTGGACACACAGGGGACCATTCCATCTGATGGATGCACATGAGTGCTGAGGCAGTGAGCCTCTTCTGATTGTCTTTGACACATCAGCAGAACATGGGAGGTTCCTGAGGACCAGGGGAAAGAAAATTTCCCTCCTGTTTTCCAGAAGGGCCACAAGTTACAGCCAGAAAACTACAGGCTGATTAGCCTCACCTCAATCCCTGGGAAGGTGATGGATCAACTATCCTGGAAACCACTTCTAAACAAACCAAGAACAAGAAAGTGACTGGAAATAGTTGGCATGGACCTATGCAGTGCAAACCAACCTTCTATGTAGCCTTCTATGTCCAGATGACTAGTTTGGTGAATAAGGGGTGGCAACTGGAAATTGTGAATCTGAGCTTCAGGAGGGCTTTTACCACTGTCTCCCACAATATCTTCATAGACAAAATGACAAGGATAAACCAGATAAGGGTATGGTGAAGTAAACTGAAAGCTGGCTTGGGCAGCCAGGCTCCAAGCCTTGTGATCAGTGGCAAGAAGTCCAGCTGGAGGCCAGTCACTATTGGAATGCATCAAGAGTCAGTAGTGGGGGCAGTGCTGTTTGAACCTTCTGACAGTTTGCAAAAGATACAAAACTGGGAGGTGTGGCTGATAACATACACGGGTGGATTGCAATTCAGAGGGATTTTGACAGTCTGGAGAGATGGGCTGACAAGAACTACATGAAATTCAAGAAAGAACATTCCAAGTCCTGCATCTGGGGAGGAACAATCCAAAGCAGCAGCACACACAGAGGGCAAACTGTCTGGAAGGCAGCTTTGCAGAGAAGGACCTGGGGGTGCTGGTGGACACAAAGTTGACCGTAAGCAGCAATGTATCCTTTAGACAAAGAAGGCCAACATCATCCTGGCTTTCATTGTTATGTGCATTGCCACTACTTATAGTAGCATGGAAACAGACCAGCTGAGGGTCACAAGGATGACAGAGTCTGGAGCATCTGACATATGAGGAGTGACAAAAGAGGTGGAATGTTCAACCTGCAGAAGGCTCGGGGAAATGTTACCAACATGCACAAATGCCCCATCAGGGGGAGTAATGAAGACGGAGACTGACTCCAAACTCAGGAAATTACTCTCGATGACCTGCTGAAGCAGTAAGCTGGAATAAAGGATCTGCAGAGGTCTATTCCAAACTCAGCTATCCTGTGACTGTGAAATTATGTACCTTGGCTTTCTAAATGTAATTATTCTCCAAGTATTCCACAATTTAATGCTGAGTGCATAAGCATAATTATTTCCAACAGCAATACTTGGGAGGTTTATAGGTTAATCAGCCTGGATCAATTTGTCAAGAAAAATACATGTACCTGAAGCATTATTGTTTGATATTTAAAAAACCCCCTGCTTTTATGTTCTATTACAAAATGATTTCTGAAGACCAAAAATACTGAGGCTTTATTCCTTCTGGATTTGTACTTTGAGGTTTCACTGCAGCCTGTAGCATTAACTTTTTCAATCCTTGGGCATAAGAGCTCTGGTGTCTAATTTTTCTGGGGTTCAGTTTTTTGAGATGAGAGAAAGACTGTGTTATGGCTAGCCTAGAACTACATTTCTTAAACCTCACAGGCCACTTCACATATGCTGATCAGATAGCTTGTTGCTGCCAGATAAAGAGGATACTGGCAGGACTGTCTCTTACTGGTCTCTCTCTCTTGCCCCTACTAGACAGACTTTTATATTTACAAGTGCTCTAGGACTTAAATAAAGTTCTGAACTCACTTAGGCATGGAGGCTAACAAGCAGGGAGCAATTGCATAGATTTCTGTATCAAATCCAACTGCATTCTTGTTTCATAATCTAAACATTTAAACAAGAGGAAGATGAAAGACAGAGTATTTATATAATAACAAACATGCAGAGCTGTAATACAGAGATTTCTTCAATTTAATTTAAAATAAGGAACAAAAGTGGATTTTTAGTAAAAGAAGTCAGACATTTCAGAGTTTAAAGTACTAAAACCACGTTTCAAAGACACACAATCCTTACCAGCTCATATTCCTTTATAATAAGGTATTTTATGAAGCGGTTTCAGAGTACAGATGCATTGATGGATCTAATCACACAAAGAGAGAACTTCCACTCTGTCCCCTTATTTTTATATTTTCATAAAGAGGATGGCACATAAGCAAGAGAAAGCAAATTTGTCCTTGCCTTCTATTTGCCCAGAACCTCAGTGATACCATTCTAAACAGCAACAGTAATAGTAAAGTGAACTGGAAAATATGTACTTGGAAACACTAATACAAATTCTGAAACAGCATTTCAGCAGATTTTAAATACAATTTTAATTGCAATCCAGGTGACGAACTGTCTTGCCATCTGAGGATGGATACTTAGATCAGTTTTCTCTCTATAAAGCTTATGTAAGCAATGGTTTTCAACAGAAACTGATGGTTGAGAAGAAAACTGGGAGGTTTGTATATGGTTAAAAGCTTTCTCAGATACACTAGTAAGAGAAACTTTTGTGGTTTTGTTTTTCACAGCCTTCTCAGCATTAATACCAGTATCACTACAGGTTAATCCACTATTGTTCCTTTGTTAACTATCTAATTATATTTATCCTGTTCTATCAGTTCAAAATTACATGAGTGTTTATATTGCATCACCTTTGCCGTTTGGAACAAGTCTCATATGTAGGCCACTTAGGGCCTTTATGAAGGAGATTTCTATTAAATGAATCTTTTTCAGTCTGCAACAAACTACACTCAAACACTGTTAATCAATATTTTGGAAAAATGATGAATGAACAAAGAACTGCAGCTTTATAGCACATGGGAGGGCTAATTTTGTTTTTAATTTAAGCATAGGACACATTTGCATTAAGTCCCAAGCACTTGATTAAAACACCAGGGTGTATCATGCCCCAAGGCATAATGAGGCACCTTTGAGGAGGCAGATTGGCACTACCTAAAGAACACTGCTCTCTGTGAATTGTTGCACTCCACACTAACAGACAGAAGACCAAATGTAATGTCCCTGCTACTGAACTGTCACAACTCCAGGTGGCCCCATGCTTCAGGGAACCTTCACTCTTTGCTCCCCCACTAACCTTAATATACCCGCTGAAAGAATCCATGTGGCAGTAGGTTTGATTAGAGAAGTTGCTCAGGCTGAAGGCCTTACCATACTTGATTTTCCTCCATTACAATCCTGAAAGTACATTGAAGCTTCTGCTTTTAAACCAGGTATCAACTTGAACGCTGAGTGCTGCAGCTTTTTACCTTAAACACCTCATGAGAGAGTTCTCCCTCCCCATACAACCAGAGTGCAAAATGACATCCCAGAGGGGATGGCAGAAAGGTGGATCCTTTTCTAAACAAAGTTATTTATGCTAGCTTAGTGTTTTCCCATGTAACATTGCTTGAGGACTGCTCATTCATCTGCATGGTTTGCTGAAGTATTGGAATCAGTACCTTTACTCGTTTTATTTATGAAGAAGCCTCAACAAAGTTTGTTTGCATGGAACCATTAACCCTACCTATTGCACAATAAGCAGCCATTCAATCTAATCTCCCAGGCAAACACCTTCTAGGACAAAGAATAATCTTTACTGCTTCAGTTTAATAAACTGTGATTATTTGCTTTACAGACTACTGGAGACAGGCCCTCAATCTTCCTCAATTCCCTGTACTGCCATATTTTAAGTCAAGATACTCTTTTGCATAGGCTGTTTCTCCCTTGGAAGAGACACACAAGCCAACCAAGTAAGGGTTATATGAGCTCTATTCCAACAATTCATATGTATCAGCTCATAATTCTCTGGCTGAACTGGTATTGTGACTGTGCCAATATTGAGCATGGCAATTCAAATCATGGCTAAAAAATGCCTACAAAGCTCATTGAGGCAATCTTAAATCAATATAAATGTGATCATTAAACTCTAAATGCAGGAACGAATAGAAAAAAACCTGCCACTTTCAGTTACAAATGACATACAAACACAATAGGGGAAGTTGAAAATTAAGGTAATTTGTTTTACTTGAAAAGTTATTTTTAAGGAAGTTATAATGAAATCACTGAAGCCAGTGAAAAGGCATGTTGCTGGCCTCATGATTTATGTGGAAACTAACATTAACCAGGAACTAACAGACTACCCAGGCAGTGTTGGCTCTAGAATGGACTGACACGTCACCTGTTATTACCAGTTATTAGTAGCTTTTCACTTTTAGTTTTAAATTATACTTTTAATTTGGTCAAATCCTCACCAGGTGAGATCCCATCTTTTCTGACAGTAAGCTGCCTTTAAATTGTTACCTCCTAACTTCTCATATACAGCTAGAGCTACCTTGAAAACCAAGCTTTCTACAGTTATTGTGGTGACTAGAATACTTTTCAAAACCACAACTGAGTTTGTAGCAGTTTACCTCCTTTACTTACATTAATAAGAGAGAGCTGTGGAGGAAAAAACCTATTAGAAAACATGCATATACTGCAATATTCAGCTTGTGTTATTGGTCAAGAATCCTGAGAAAAAGTAGACCTTCTCATGTACAGGTAAACATAGTCTCTTATGTATGGCTATGCTTCTTCTGGCAAGCTCAGTATGCAGGCACAGCTGGTCAAGTCATTTTATCCTCCCACAGCATACCCCAGATTAATGGGGTTGAATTTAAAACAGTTAATGCAATGCATGTTTGCCTACTACACAATAAGCAAAGAAAGATAAAATTGGCATTTCTGACCCCAGATCTAAAATGCTGAACTGTAAAAGAGAGCAGAAGTCATGGGAGGTTTCTTCACATGAACCCCCTCAAAAAGAAAGCCACATCACAGTAATAGGAATTGCCATAAACCCTGTAACGAAATAAAGGCAAGAATAGTTGGCTCAGAGGATTAGTAATGAGCAACTGACTCTTTCATTAACTGGGCACTAACCCAAACGTAGCCAAGGCTAGTAGCCACCAGGTTGCTTTAGCACTGCTGGGCCTCCACAGACAGCAGTATGACTGCTCGAATTGCCCCAGTCCTTGGAGCAGCTGCTCTGACTCACAGAGGTCAGCACTGCCAGCAACTCACAGGTGCACACCTATGCTAGAAATAGCAATCCCATCCTGCCGCATTCAACATCACCAAGAAAATGTTCAGACTCAAAAGCAATACAGAAAAATAACAAAGGCCATGCAGCCCTATGTCAGCCCCCCCGTACTAGATCTGAGAATCACAAAGCAGTTAGTGTTGGACGAGACCTGTGGAGATCATCCCGTCTAACCCCCCTGCCAGGGCAGGGTCACCTAGAACAGGTGAACCAGGAACACGTGCAGGTGGGTTTGGAATGGCTCGGGACAGGGAGACTCCAGGACCTCCCTGGGTAGCCTGTGCCAGTGCTCTGCCTGTGTAAAGAAGTTCTTTCTCACTTTGCGGGGAACTTCTTGGTGAAACTTCTGATTTAGTTTATGACCGTTGTTCCGTGTCCTGTTGCTGGGCCTCGCTGAAAAGATTCTGGCACCTTGGTCTTGCCATCCACCTTTGAGGTATTTATATGCATTAATGAGATCCACTCTCAGTCTTCTCTTTTCCAGACTGAACGGGCCCAGCTCCCGCAGTCTCTTCTCAGAGATGCTCGGCAACAACGGCAATATCCGGCTACCCCCGATCCCCACCTCTGTGGATAAGGGGCTGCGCTCTCCTCAGCGGCCAACACCAAAGTTGGACGACACGGAGCCAGCC
>NW_008236932.1:4716795-4719819 GCF_000691975.1 Corvus brachyrhynchos | reverse complement strand
CTCCCTCCGGTGTGCCTCCCGCAGACCCACCCCAGACACCTGGGGTTCGGGCTGGCCGTGCTCAGGGCACAGCTGTGTCCCTGCCGTCGGTCTTCGGGTAAAAACTGCCCTCTGGGTTTCTGCCTTCTGCTCTGTGCCGTGATCTTTGCTCCTTTGCCTTTAGTGCTGCTGGGGTAGGCTTGGGGTTTGTTGTGTGCCTGTATACACCTGTAAAGCGTGGCTTTCCCGGTGGTTGTGAGAGACCAGAGTACACAGGACTTACAAAATGTGTAATGTTTGACTCTGCAACCGCTGTACGACTGAACAACTGTAAGAACACAGTACTCTGTGCCAGCCATAAGCACACTTCTTTTTTGTATTGAGAAATAATGACAGTACTAGTAAAACAAGTATATATAGTGAGTCAGATCCTTCTTGGATAAGTCCAAGTAAAAATACCTTTAGAGTTTGTGAGCAGTGTTTGCATTTTAGTGACTGACAAGGCAGATAGAACCTGGCAGAGGAATTTTCTGTGGGTATGTGGGGAAAGGATTAAGAATGCATCTCTTTGTAGATAGTCGTTTTGCTCTCTTAAGTAAAAGGCCCTCTTGCGTCACTACTAGGATTAGAAATACCTGATTTTCTGTTTGCTTTCCTTGTGCTTATCTATTCTCCTTTCTTGCTGCTCTACTGCATCTGATAGGTACCTGTGATAAAGCTCACAGAATGGGTCAGGTTGGAAAGGACCACAGTAGATGACCTGGTCCATCCATCCGTGTTCATCCTAAAGCACATGGCAGAGGACTGTCCAGAGGGTTCCTGAATATCTCCAGTGAGGGAGACTCTGCAACCTCTCTGGGCAATCTGTTCCAGTGCTCAGTCACCTGCACAGTAAAGAAGTCCTTCCTTGTGTTCAGGTGGAACCTCTGTGCATCAGTTTCTGCCTTTTGTCCTATTTCTGGGCATCATGGAGAAGAGCCTGGCTCCATTCTCTTGACACCTCCCTTCAGATACTCATAGACACTGATGGGGTCCCCTCTCAGTCGTCTCTTCTCAAGGCTGAACAGGCCCAGCTCCCTCAGCCTTTCCTCATATGAAAGATGCTCCAGTCCCTTAATCATCTTCATAGTTCTCTGCTGGACATTCTCTTTTGTCTCTCTTTTACTGGGGAGCCCAGAACTGGACACAGCACTGCAGGTGAGGCTCACCAGGGCTGATTAGAGGAGCAGGATCACCTCTCTTGCCCTGCTGGCAATGCTCCTCTTAACGCAGCCCAGGATGTCACTGGCCTTCTTGGCCACCAGGGCACACTGCTGGCTCATGGAGAGCTTGTTGTCCACCAGAGCTCCACTGAGCTGCTTTCCAGCAGGTCACCCCCAGCCTGTGCTGGTGCCTGGGCTTGTTCCTCCCCAGGTGCAGGACCCTGCATTTGCCTTTGCTGAATTTCAGAAGGTTCCTCCCTGCCCATCTCTCCAGCCTGTCAAGGTCCTTCTGAAGGGCTGCACAGTACCCTGGGGTATTGGCCACTCATCCCAGCTTTACAGTGTCAGTGACACTGCTGAGGAGCCCTCTGCCCCTTCATCCAAGTCATTGATGGATAAGTTAAACAAGACTGGGCCCAGTACTGAACCTTGGGAGACAGCGCTAGGAACAGGCCTCCAACTGGACCCTGATTATGACCTCTGGGATCCGCTGTTCAGCCAGTTCTCAATCCACCACTCTTCACTCATGCCGTCCACATTTCCTGAGTTGAATTCATGCATACTGAAGATTTGCTTCTTCTTCTCTTGTTTTTATTTTTTATGTTTGTTTAAAATGTGAAATCACTTATAAGCTCTAATGGTTTTATTCTCTTCTACTGTAGTTCAGTTACCCTTAGATCTTATATTCACTTGGATAATTAACTTCTTGAAAACTACCTGTGTGGGTTATCTTGGACACAAATGGCAGGATTTCAGTACAGGGGGACAGAAAGGGTGCTTAGTGGGGGAAGAGACTACTTTGGTCATGGCTGATTTTGGTCAGCTTTAAAGCTGATTAAAACAGTCCATTGCATGCTTAAATCTCAGCCTGTCAAGTGAGTGTGTGTGGTGCTACTGCTCATAAATCTTTCAAGAATAAGTGACAACTGTAATGGGCAGGAGACACAAATGGGGAAGACGTGCAAGAGGACGAACAGGAGGAAGAAGGATGAGATATGCGAAGAGATGTGAGAAGAAAGAACAGGGAAGAGATAGAGGGAAGAGTACACTTTTGGGCAGTCAGTGCCACAAGAGCTATCCCCTCAAAGGGACGGCCTGCTGTGAAGGCAACAGTAGGACAGGGGCACTCCTGAGTGCACTCTGAGCTGCAGGTAAGGCACCATTGAAGGGACCTGTGGGCAGTCTGTGCTGGGGTAGAGACTCCCTGAGGGGCTGCAGTCCCATGGTTGACTCTTTCCTGAGGAGCCTGCAGCCTATGGCAGGCCCATATTGGGGCACAGACTCTGCCAAAGGGATTGCAACCTGTACATAAGTCACTCCTGAGCAATTACACCTGCTAGAGCAGAGTAGCAGTTTAAGGCACAACGAGCAGTGGAGGAAAATGAGTAAGAAGTAAGGCATGGCAGAAAAAGCATTATGTGCTGAACCTTGCCTCCTGTGTCATCTTGCTGAAGGGCTGGGGAGGGACCGGGTGTAAGGAGCAATGCAAATGAGTAATTCAAATAGGAGGGTGAGGGGGAAAATGTTTCTTTCTGAAGCAGAGCCTGGGGAAGGAGGGCAAAAGGCCCTTCCCTGAAGGTTAGGTTGTTTCTCTTTTTTGCCTCAATACCCAAATGGATAATTAGTTGCCTGATAATTGCCAATAATTTAAATAGAATTGCCTGAGTTGAGGCAATTTTGCCTGTGACAGTAATTGGAGGGGAATGCAGGCAACAGCTGGACCTGGTATGGCCTGCATCTAGAGTGTTTGCAGTGGTGTGAAATCTGGAAGGAGTTGTATTTTTTGTAAATGGGAATTTGTGTTACAAGTATATGTAAAAATTGTGTGTTAACAGGCAGAAAA